>NW_015646356.1:477393-504424 GCF_001515625.1 Sinocyclocheilus rhinocerous | reverse complement strand
TTTTTAATTATGTTCACTCATTAATTTCTTTGGGAAGTTCATGCAAGCCAAATCTGCGCAGGTTTAGTGCAAATACTGAACTCGTGAGACATCATGACATTATCGAGTATATTGCAAAAGCTAAACAAAAGACCTACAGAGGCGTGCATACGCAATGTGATGAAGTCTGGTTAGACCAACACAGGATTTAGTGCGCGTGCGCATTTAGAGTGGTTCTTTCACTGCATGATTCAGTCTATTAATATGCATTAAGAATGATCACATAATTCAAGATAAGGAGGCAGAAAATTTATATATTTATATCAATTCATATAGTTAATCAATATCACACGAAGAGTGCCGTTTTTTCTTAAAAAATCAGCATGGTTAGATATTGATTTTATACAACAGTTCAATAAACAATAAATTAATATCAAGAGACTTACATTTTAGACACCATATTGGCTGTTTTTGCGCTATTTCGCCAACAAAAAAACATTCCAAACACAGCCACAGTACTGTTTTGCGTCTCTGAGCAACATGACGTTGTTTTGTTTCTGAATGAATCAACCGTTTAAATGATTCGGTTCAATCGCAATGACTCACTTAACAGTGACTTGTCCCTGTATATATATATATATATATATATGTATATATATTGCAGCCTGCACTGCACACAGTACTGTGTTTCATGATTTGAAACAATATCACTCATTAGAACATCCAGAAACTAAGAAATTATTTTTTTCTATTAATATATTCGTTTTGTTAGGGGGAAATGACTGGAAACGTTTTTGTTATGTTCTAACCATAAAGAGCCGTTTAAAACCACAATTAATGGTCTGCTTTCTACAACTTTCACTTAGGAGCAAAAATCTGCCTTTAAACTTGAAAGAAATAAAGGTTTGAAACTGACCGGGATAATTATCAATATCAACCGATATAATACATTTTATCATGATGATTTTTTTTGGCCTTTTTTTTTTGCCCAGCTGTAAATCTGGCCTTAACAGTGAATTGCATTCAGAAGTGACCATTATTGTGACCTGCTCTGGAGGGCAGTGCACTTCAGCACTCTGAAGGGTGCAGGACATTACCATCTAATATGTGCTGTTTGGTACAAGAAGCTACTGGCCAAAGACATAGATTATTCCCACTTTTTTCTCTCAACTAAGACAGTTACCTTGGCAACATAGCAGAAAAATTCTTGTTTATAGCTGCTTTTGTTGTGACAAATGAAACTAGTGCATTAAATATTGACTCTATGTGTCTTGTTTAATTTTAATGATTACTGTAGGTGGATCTAAACTACAGTTGAAAGGTTTGAGGTCAGTAAGATGTTTTTTCTTTAAAGAAATTAATATTTTTATACAGCGAGAATGCATTAAAAGTGATAGCAAAGACATTGTTACAAAAAAAATTATATTTCAAATAAATGTTGTTCTTTTGAACTTTATATTCATCAAAGAATCCTGAAAAAAGTATCACTGTTTCCACAACTGTTTTGATAATAAGAAATGTTTCTTGAGTAGCAAATCAACATATTAGAATGATTTTTGAAGGATCATGAGGCTGGAGTAATGAGGCTGAAACTTCAGCTTTGCCATCACAGGACTAAATTACATTTTAAAATACATTAAAATAGAAAAAAAATATTTTAAACTTTATTAATATTTAATGATGTTACAGTTTTCACTGTATTTTTTAAACAAATAGCCTTGGTGACCATAAAAAAATAAAAATGAATAAATAAAAATCTTACAGACCTTAATATATACATATCTCAATTTTCAAAAATGTATGCCAAGGTTTTCAGAAGTTATGGACTATTCTGAATACTTTGGCATAAATTCTCGAGACATGGCATCTTTTTATTTATTTATTTATTTAATATTTTTGACCTGCACCAGGCCAGTTTTGTTTGGATGAGGCTGTGAATAGTTCTCTCTTCCCAAGGTGTGGTCTTTAAGGCTATAAAGATGTTTAAATATCTGAAAATATCTAGCATATCTAAAACACACAGGCTTATGTGAACTCCATGTGAACTCCAGTCCTACTGTCCTCTCTCACCCCAGACCCCAGCAAACCCCTTGTAGATGAGCAGCCGCACGGGTGACACACATGAACTGATATTTACAGAGACGTGAGATCAATGACCTCCCGCCAGCTCTGAGAGGAGCCAACACGCTCTGCAGTGTAATCCGGCCCAACACAACACACTGCTACAGGGCCTGCTGAGGGACAATTTCACATCACATGTCATAACCTCGGCTCACGAGAAGGTCGATTGTACTTACAAAATTATCTAAAAAGGCTGAAAGTTACGATGACCCTCCTGAGACATTCACAGAGCGTGCGTGCTGTAATTTTCGCCTTCGAAAGTCTCTTTTGTTGCGCTTCAGAGAAAAGCACCTTTCTGATGCATCTGTTGCTATGATACCAGATTATGGAAACCCTGTTGTGCCAACAGTACAGAATTAGAATGAAAAAATGATTGCTCAAAAAGCTTTATGATTTATAACTCTGATTAACAAAATAAACTGATCTAACTAAATTGGTTTTGAGCAGCCAGGATAATCTGTTGGAGTGCATCGGTTACTACATTAAAACTTTTAACAGTACTGTAGCTTTGCAGGTATCTCTTGAAGCATCTTGGAGATGTTGCCACAGTTCTTCTGGATTTAGTCTGTATCAGTTTGTTCTGTTTCTTCATGTCATTCCAGACAGACTGGATTATGATGAGATCAGATCTCTGTGTGGAGCACTGGCTGTTATCAGACTCCTTGTGCAAACAAAAATCTCACTGAATTATTACAATTAATGGCAAAATGAATGTTTGGAAATGTAAACTGCTATTTTCAACTGACACACTACAGAAAAAGATAGAAATAACTGACTTAAAACCATTTTTAGCTGGTGAAAATACTAGTGTTCTAATAATTTTGGCCACAACTGTAAATACATAGTAGACAAAAAAAAAAAAAACTAGATAAAGTTGTCAAATTAAATATATTTAGTATTGACATTTTTCTCAGTTTAGTTAATTGTCTGTTCAATGAAGCAAACTACATTGATCGTTTCAGGGTGACCATCAGAGAAGAGGACATGTGGAGGACTACACTTATTCCCTAATCTGATTACTATGAATCTTTCAAAAAACACCAGAGGAAAGCATCCTGGTTTACATGACACGCACTAATGAAACATGCACAATAACCAAAATTCAGATCTGAATGATTGGTCTACGTACTTACTGTAACACACATTTTTGAGTCAACAAAGCTCAGTATAAAAGGGCACGATGGAGCTCCTGTGAAATACTTGCATCATTAAGTGAAATGCGTTACTTATTCAGTAGCTCCTTAAAAGCACATTGACTGTTTAACTAACTCAAATTAACTTGCTCAGCAAGATTCTCTTTAAACTGTCATGACAGTATTTGACCTGAAAGAGAAAACCGAGCCTATATGTTTTTCTTATACTGCAAGTTAAGAGCAAATTTGATAGTTTACTCAAAAATATAAATTCTGTCATCATTTCTCCACCACTATATGACTTAATTTCCTTTGCAGAACACACACACACACACACACATAGATATAAACAACACCAGACCCCATTGACTTTCATTGCATGGACCAAAAAAACATTATTTAAAATATCTTTTTTTTTTTGTGTTCCACAGATTAAATAAAGTCATACAGGATCATAATTAGTTTAACATTAGACACCTTGTCCAAGAACCTTAAAGTAACAAATACACTAATTAAAATGCATCATTTTCAGCTAATTCATTAAAAATGACAGCAATAAAATCAAGCTGAAGGAGTAATGTAATATTTGAATAGCAATCATACATATCCATGTGCATTTGGGTGTTGCGGAGATTAAAGGAGCCACTCTGGCCAGAGCTCATGGGCGTCTGAATGACTATTTCTCTCTCTAAATGCCATTTTAAAGCCACAGAAAAGGAGAAAGCATTGCAGGACATCATTATCCCTGACAACTGTGACTCAAGGCGGAAAATGTTTTGGATTTATGGTGACAGGATTTGTCTGAGTTATCAATCTGTCCCGCTGGCATTCAGAACATCTCACCGAGTAAAGCAAGTTAAACATGGTGCTGTGCGCTAGAGGAATGCTAACTGCAGCTAATGACACTGTAAGGGCGAAATCACCGATTTTTGGACATCTATGAAGCCGATTTGGTTTCATAAAAGATTTTTACAACCTAAAGGCATGTCAGTCATTCATTAGATAAGGTTTTCTTTTAAACGAAGTAGAAAAGGATGACCTATTTCATGTTTAATACCAATATGAATGACATCTGCTGTATCTCTGGATAATGCAAAACCACGGGGCTTCAACATGCATTGAGACAGAAAAGAAAGGAAGCTGAAAAGTTGAATTTTGTGTCCTCTGCTGCGAGAGATAAGACGGAAAATGACAGCCTATATGTTCCATGTAAACGTAATGCGGTAAAAACTGATAAGGCGATGTGACAGAGCAACAGATGCTGTTAGACTGATACAGACTTTTTAATACCTGGATTATAATGTACACACACACACACACACACACACAAAGTAATAGGGACTGTAGATTAACAAGATAATAATAAAGTCATAAAAACAGAGCAAAATTTTAGCGGCCACAATCTTATGATTTATATGTGTACTGATTGCATAAATAGAAGGATAAAATGAAGTGATATTTCATTCTGACAACACCGAGATGTCTTTGGTTTGTCCTATCAAAACAAAACTCATGTTTCATTAAGAATAAAAAAAAGTTTCATTTCACAACTGAAAACCATTCAGTATATAGTTATTATTGAAAGAAAGATCAGTTAATTAACAGCCCAGGGCTCAATATTAAAGATTTTCCTCACAGATTCGACTGGCCTGCTGATATTTTTATTTGTCTCACCACAAAAAAGTATTGCTTTTAGCAATTTTTTATATTGATTTTATACCTAATATATATTAAATAGGGTTTTCATAAAGTTTTCTTTTCAAAAAATTAAAACAAATATTTTATTATTTTTAAAAGTTGCAATAATACCTGCCTTGCTGAAGAATATCTACATGTTGTATACCAACAACAAAAGACAAATTTTCAACATTATTTTTGATAATATAACCATATTAAAACAGCATATATATATATATATATATATATATATATTCATATTTATCACATTTTGTCTATATATATGTATATAGGCTGCATCTCATTGCTAGTTTTACTTGATCTTAGTTCTGCGTTCGACACTATAGATCATGACATACTCATAGATCGATTACAAAACTATACAGGTATTCAAGGGCAGGCTTTAAGATGGTTTAGATCCTACACTCTTAAAAATAAATGTGCTTCACGATGCAATAGAAGAACCTTTTTGTCTAAAAGGTTCCATAAAGGTAATTCTGTGTATTTGTTGCAGATCAAACCGGATGAGCGTGTGCTGATAACCGAGCGAGGTTTGCTGATTCGTTGGCTCCATCGTAGCGACGCAGGTTCATACTTCTGCACCTCCCAGGAGCACAGCTTCACCCGTACCCTGCTCCACCTCTCTCTTCACATCCTGGACCGCGGACAGATCCACGCACACCAACCTGCTATACGGGAATCATCAGAAATTCCGTCCATGACTGAACCCCGTCAGCGCTATAAAGACTACTTGAGCATGTTGAGCGGCCCTGTGCGCTCTCTGGATGAGTACTGCGAAACGCTCTGGCACAAAGAGAAGAAGCAAAAACAGAAGGGCAAATGGAAGCATGTTCAAGAGCTCCGCAAGAGCAGGAACCGACGCCACCACTAGAGGCGCCAATGAGGCCTGGAATCGAGTGTGAGGTTAGACGGGTCACAATGCCCATGGAGCCTCTGGATGTGGATTAAAATGAACTCTAAACCAAATACAAAGACAGAAATTAATCATCTCTTGACCAGTCAAGCAAAAAATCTTTCAGAAATATTGTTTTCGTTTGGACCAGTCCCTTAAAAAAAGTGACGCACAGATTCTTTACCATTTAAAAATGAACCTTTTGCAAAAATGCCCACTTGAACACCAGTCATCTTGATTGATCTTGAAAATACGTCAGAATCTATTAGTTTTGTTAAAGCCCCTTTGGGCAAGGTATGGTATACTAAAATTATATTCCTGTAAATCTATAAACAATGTTCAAAACAAAGATTTTTCCAGTCTAAAAATGTCTGGATTGGGGACGTTTTTCAAAACAACATAACACCAGTTCATTGCGCTTTAATTTTAACCAAGAGTAAGATTGCATTCATGTTGAATGTATGTAAATATTTATATTATTTGTACATGAGATTGTGCATGCTTTAGGATTATTTACATAGAATTCTCTTTTGAGATTACAGCTTTAGCCAAGCATTTAAATTTCACTGAGTAAATTACATTATTTTTGTATTTTTGCAATGTCTTACTGTAGGTAATTTGTTTATGGCATATGACGATATTTAAAATGACCATGGTGTTGAAATAAACTTTTAATTTCTACTTAACTGTGCAACCAAGAAAAGAAAATGACTTTATTATTTAAAGAAATTATTTACACAATAGTTCACAATAGTTCTGTCTTCCTCTCTCCATGTCAGTCAAACCAAGTATGATTTTTTTTCCTTCAGGTAAACACAAAAGAATGTTTAGCAGAACGTCCAGACTGCTTTTCCATACAATGACAGTTTATGTTTACCATGGTCTTGTCAAGCTCCAAAAAGAGTATATTTCACGTCTTCTGAAGGTATATGATAGTGTATGAAAAAAGTATGTGGTGAGTAGATGACAGTAATTTTTTGGTGAACAATCCTTTCAAGTAATCCTTGATTGGCTATGGCACAGAATGGAAGATATATAATTTATTCAATTCATTGTTTTCAAATTAGCATTCCATTATTTAATATAACGGCAGATGTTTTTTGTTTTGCCATTGTTTATTCACAAAATACCATAAAAATGATTTGCTATTACCACATTAAATAGAACATAAATAGTCTTCAAAATGCTGCTTTTTATTTTAAATTTTATAGTTTTATAAAATGATATCTTATCATTTTATATTTAGATAAAGATGGAGTTTTGATACCAGAGTATATTATTTTTGTCTCACTCACTGTTGCACATTATTATTATTCTTTAGTTTGGGTTAAACAAATCAATTTTGCTTGGTTGGAACAGCAGCTACGCTAATTATGTCTGTATTTGTCTCTCTGTTTTTGCCACGGGATGTATGATTTACACAAGCTTCAGTCTGGATCCAGAACACCTGAGAAGAGATGATGCCAACCCCTCAGAGGACCTCAGATGATGCCAACCCTGAAACAAGATACAGAACTACCACATTTTGCTATACGTTTGATTGCATCATATAATAATTGTTGTTAATAGTGTTCATCGTCTGTTTTATTACGTCTTAAATTGATTTTTCTGTACATTTCTGCCATATGTACATTAACTGACAGTCACCACTGATAAGCTACCACTAAATATTGTAGAAACTTAATTTGCTGTAAAGTTGCTTTGCAACAATTTGTATCGTGAAAAGCGCTATACAAATAAACTTGAATTGAATTGAATTGAATTTTATATTACTATATATCGCATTCTAATATTTCCAAAACACAAGTCAATACAAAAATGTTATTCCATTCCATAACATGCCATTGGGAATCATAATTTTTCTGAATAGGAGCACTAGTAATTAAAGATAACATTATGACCCAACAAAGATATGTCAAATTCACATTTAACCACAGAGGTAGTCTAACTTGGTTAGTTCTGCTTATTAAACCATTATATAAAACATACCAAGTATCAAATAACTCAGACAACTGCCTGTGTATTATTTTCCATAAAATAATTGGCTGGCAGTCACACACTGCAATACTGAGCAAAGTATTTTTTGTGCCATTTCTGTGGATAGCAAGTGAACTCTGAGGATACAGACCAACTTAGAGGTGAAATTATGCTCTTTGATAAAAAAAGAGCTTTCCATTTACATGATGTAGTTAACATCTTTAAAAGGTGGCCTACCTCTCAGGCAAGTCAGAAAAAAAACTCCTTGTTCTATAATGCAAGGCCATGTACTAAAAAAACCTCATTCATGCTCTTGAGAAACTTCATGAAGCGTCTTTCAGTAGCACTTCATCAGATCCTTCACACATTTAAGGCCTAGCATCGAGGGAAACCTCCCGTCACTCTGATGAAAAGTGTTACAGCATGACAACAATAGATCATGAAACTGCTTTTTATAATGATACTTGAAACCGAAAATAGCTTCTTTTATTATTATGTGCAACTGTGCACATGATAATTTTAATAATTTAAATACAGCTTTAAGGAAGATGCTTTAAAAAACAAAACGCACACCATAAAAAACAAAACGCACACCAATATCAAAGTACAGTACTGTGCACAGTATTTTCCTAATTTAAATGCTTTAACAATATGTTATGAATGTGAAAGAATAACCAGAGAGTGAGAGAAAGAGAGCAAGAGGCATAGAATGTAATGGATGTTTGGCAACCTTGGAAGAGACAGATTCACACCAATGGAGATTTCTACAGAAGCCTGAAAAGAGTGAAAATTAGTTTTTAGAGTGTCTAAAGAGAGGTACTACTGACAATACAGTAATATAATGATAATCTGTAAAAGACACTGCTTGAATTCCCTGTGCACCAGCCCTAGTGATCTCACATTACATGCATGCAGACACACAACATACAGACGCTCCACGCGCTCGCCTCCTCCTCCCCACACAAAACCTACAAGAAAGACGTAATTTGACGCATCTGTAATCATCCAGAGAGCTGTGCGCCTTAATTCTGCATGCTTTTTAATTTGTTTTCACAGCGGTTTGAGCAAATTAAATTTCTTAATTAAAGCCGAAAAATGAAATGCTGAACATTATTGAAGAGATGCTCATTGTGTTAGTGTGGAAATTTTTTTTTATAAAATTGAAAATAAATGGAAATAAATCGAAAAATATAGTGAATACAATAATGAATTTATTATTTTTATTATTTTTTTTTACAAAACATAACATTTAAAAATGATTTAAAATAATATCTATATTAAATAAATGCACATATATACTTGTATATAATATAAAATGTATATTCATCTAAATCTAGCTACATTTATAAATGAAGACAATGCCAAATAGCAAATTTAATTAAGAAAGTATAAATATAAAATGTAATATAATGATATAAAATTTAAAATAAATACTGAAAACATATATAATAAATTATCTAAACTGAAATTAATAAATGTAAAGAACAAAGCTATATAAATAGCACAGCATCTAAAAAGTCAACTCTGTTGATATAAATGATATATTTATAAAAAATATAAAATGTATATAAAATATGCATATAATATACATTTTTATTGAAATATTAACACACACACACACACACACACACACACACACACAAACAGTACATTACAACATCTGAAAAGTCCTCTCTTGTGACAACGGATATGAGGTATGTAAGCAAAGTCTATGAGTGATATTATCTTTCCTGGTCAGTCCCATAACCCCACTCTGAAGAAAGGGTCATTGGCTTTATGATTATTGGCTTGCATGATTATCCGTCCTACTGCTTCATTTTGCATAAGTCTAGTGGTGATATGCATAAATCCTTAAACAGCTCATTTGCTTCGTAAGATAGAGCCCCTTAACCAGGCACTGTTACTAACAAGAGGAATCCCCTCAGTCACGAGATTTAGAGAGCAAGGTTACAAAGAGAGGAGAGGAGGAGTGTTAATGGCATTGCAGCGCGTGTGTCTGTGTGTGTCCTTGCAGTGGCAGAGTTGTGCATAACCGTCCGCAGCTCTTAAATGACCCGGGTGATTATGAAGCTAATTACTGACAGTCCTGCAATATACTGCACTTCCACTCCCATTCAACCTGCAATTGACTATGCAGCTCCCACCACAACATCCCCAGTCTTTACTGCAGAATCTCTCGACCAGAACAGCGAGAAACAGGAAAGAAAGAAGGAAAGAGAAAGAAAGAAGACGAGACATTAAGAATGATGAACAGATGTGATAATAAAAGTGTACAAGTGGACAAAGCATTAAGTGTTGGAGTATTATGGACAGTGCTCGTTTATGGCTCTTTTACTGACTGAGCTTTCACAGAGATCTCAGGCTGGACTGTGATTTGTCACCTTGTCTCAGTCAAAGACAGCAATAGCACACTTACGGGAGACAGGAGCACACCGAGAAAAGTACTGCACACCAAAAGTGTAATGTATACATAAATACATAGCATGGGCTGTTATAGTGGATTCTAAACATGAATAAAACATGTCTTGTCAGTCAGAATGTACAAAGGTGATCATTTGAATGCCAAGCACACTCTTAGACCAGCAGTATACATGCAGTCCTGTGAGTTTTTGTGTGTGGGTACAAATCTACTCCATTACAAAATAGTATAACACTGATGACTGTCCATTGCAAATAATGGATAATTTGCTTCTTGCATTAATATGATCTCCATAGAAAGTGACTAATACAAACTACTATAACAACTACCCAAACTAGACCAACAGAGCTACTGTTCTACACACAGAAATGTTATCTTTGGAAAATTTATTCAAATGAGCTCTGACTTACCAACATAGATATCTAAAATAATCACAAAAAAAATAAAATAAAAAAAATCACAAATAAACCATTCAGGTCAATCTGTCTGATGCGGTATTTATATAAAAATTTTCCCTAAAAGTTTGGATGACTGTATGCAAATTTTTTTTTTAAAATTCTAACAAACAAAATGACCAACCTACTCTTGGGTGGGGAAATAAACATTCGGAATCATTATGTTCAGAGTTCACTGAGACACACTGTTTCGTTTTCAAATTTTGTCAAACATGTTTTTGTGATGAAAAAGTAGGTTTGGTGAGATTAGACCTGATGCCTCCTCTCCATCAGAAATTGATTTGATCGTGTGGCTGTTACATAGGACTACAGACAAATGCAGCTAACTTGAGATCTTAGAGTAGACTGCATATTTAATTCTATGTGACTGAAAAGATTGTGAGGTTGTCAGTGACAGACATGTGTCTGGTCAGTGTTCAGCGGGTTGCAGTGTTGCTTACCATTTTGTATCAGTTGTTTAGCCAATAAAATACACCTTTTCAGAACAAAAACATGGTTAATGAAAATAAGACATGACAAATCCCACACAGTCTACATCAAATAAAACATGCCATCTAAACTGATTGAAGTCTATATTGCAAGTTGTAGAAAAATGGCTTTGTGAAGGATAGCTGAAAAGTTGTTTCAAAGAAAGAGCTAATTATTTTCATCATCAATATAAAGTAATGGTATTTTTCATCATCATCACAAAACATGGTTACAAAACATGCCTGGTTTATGAGAACGCTAGACTATAGGAGCTTGGGCAGATCTGGAATGTACAGAAGAAATGGTGTATGTGTGTGTGTGTGTGTGTGTAAGGGCCATAGTTTAAAGATGTGAAGTGGTTAAGTTCTTGCGGAAGAGGTGTGTCTTCAGTTGCAGAATCATCAAGATTAGATGCCCCAACAGGGATAGTAGTACCAGTAAATTTTGACATTTTTTTTGGTCCCCACAAGGAAACAAGCTTGTAAATCATACCAAGTGATCTTATTTGAAAATCTAAAAATGCAGAAAATTTTGTGTGAGGGGTAGAATTAGGGTAAGGAGATAACCACCTGACTGTTCTTTCAGGCAAAAAGAAGCTCTAATGTGCAACACCATCCATTTGCGCCCCTGATAGACATCATCAAGCGGCACAAGAGAAAAAAACAACTACACAAATTGTCAATAAGGCAATTTGGGACAAAAGCAATGCGTTCCGTTTTCACTTTACACTTTTTGTAGCACCCAATGCTTGATTTTAATTTAAATGAAGCTTTTCTACTCACTAAAAAAAGAGCCGCAACTCTTAGACGTCATAAAACGGCATTTCATCACTCAATGTACACCATGAAAATAAAAGCACCCTGGTGCAATTTGGCGGAATTGTTTCTGCCTGTTGTTGTTACCGGAGTGTTTGAGCAAATTTGACACCATACTATTAGCTGAGGAAATTGACAGTTTAATTTAAGGACGATTGAGAAACCCCCTCACATACACGTCTAAACTTGTTTTCACACTCAAGCAACCAACGTCGTGAAGCTTCCTGACAAAGAACTATATGAAGCAGACTGGCGAAATCAGCAGATGTGATAATACATTTTAACTCCGGCTTCATCTCTTTTCTCTCTCTCTCTCTCTCTCTCTCTCTCTCTCTCACCGTATCTCTTTTTTCTCCCTTCTCTCCTGACTGCTTTATTAAAGGTTGTGTGCTGCGAGGTTTTCTGTAGGAATGTAATTGTTCGGGTTTAATGAGCTGGGAGAGAAAGAAGGAAAGACCAAACCTGGGACTATTAGGAAGGAATGAGAGGAAAAGTTTTAAAAGCGACAAGGTAAACAGCGGCTCGTCAAAACAAACAAGGACTTCTCCTGCGGGATAATTAGGTACTGTAATTGGGATGAACGTGGCGACACAGAAAGGGTCGGTGCCGTGGAAACGCGGGTCATCATCCACTCCTTCGCCGTTCCATTAGTTTAATTGTTCATTTCTTAATGCAGATGCAAATCAGGCGGTATAAGATTGACACATGCACAAGCGCACACACACAGTTAAAACTTAAAATAGCGCTTCAATGTCAACGTTTCACTTATCTAGAATACTTAAAGAAGGAATTGTGTTCTTTCCAGTTCCTCTGACAGTAAACACATTGGTCAGGGATCACAGAGGTTGCAATAATGACTATAAGAACTCACCATGACGGACACAAACACACACGAGCGCTGCATATATAAGGCCACGAGGGGCGGAATGTGCCTCAGACCAGCTGCTTTAATATCAATCTGTGGTGAAAAATAACTCAATCTTTTTTTAAATTTTCTTTCCAACACCTCATTCTTTCTTTTTCTTCTCTTTTTTTGTGCGTGAGGGGGTGAGTGAATCCGGGAGGGAGAGAATGAGGCTTTTTTCTAGTAAATTGAATTACACAACATTGTGACTTTCAGGCAGGAGAAGGGCAGGGAAGTGCTATCAGCCGTTCCAGATAGCATTGATTAAGATCAATTCAGAAAGAGAGAGAGACAAAGACTGGAAGGGTTCTGTCAGACCACTAAGAATCAAACTTCCTTGACTTGTTCTGATCAGAGGGAGTAGCTGGGGAGGAGGATGGGGTTTTTAATTAGTGCTGTGGGCTATCTCATCTTGATTTGTGAAGCAGACAAAGTAATCCCTCAGCCCCCCGCCGTGGACTGACCACTCCGTCACATCTCTAATGGTTCCTCTGTTCGCTGTTATCTGTCCGTCTGTTCATCCATCATTCTGCTTCCGTTTGTCAGGTGCTTAAATCACTCATTAGAATATTAAATGTTTTGATGGTCTATCTTCAGTTGGGTCTGCGAGAAGAGTTTTAACCAAAGGTTTTATTAGTTTAACTCCTGTTCACTGGTTCTTAACTTTAACTTGGCGACTCAACAGAAGTAGAAAAAACAGCGTGAAAATAGTTTAACATATGTCTAAATAAAAATGTCAACAAAACTGTTTAATAAAATTAAATTATGGTCTTTACGCCAGTAGTTAGTGAGGCAATAAGTCATTCAATCAACTGATTCATTCAGGTCTGTGCATATTTTATTAATTTAATTTCCCATTTGAAATTTCTAGTAAATTGAATTACACAACATTGTGACTTTCAGGCAGGAGAAGGGCAGGGAAGTGCTATCAGCCATTCCAGATAGCATTGATTAAGATCAATTGAGAGAGAGAGAGAGAGAGAGAGAGAGAGAGAGAGAGACAAAGACTGGAAGCGTTCTGTCAGACCACTAAGAATCAAACTTCCTTGACTTGTTCTGATCAGAGGGAGTAGCTGGGGAGGAGGATGGGGTTTTTAATTAGTGCTGTGGGCTATCTCATCTTGATTTGTGAAGCAGACAAAGTAATCCCTCAGCCCCCCGCCGTGGACTGACCACTCCGTCACATCTCTAATGGTTCCTCTGTTCGCTGTTATCTGTCCGTCTGTTCATCCATCATTCTGCTTCCGTTTGTCAGGTGCTTAAATCACTCATTAGAATATTAAATGTTTTGATGGTGATCTTCAGTTGGGTCAGCAGGAAGAGTTTTAACGAAAGATATTATTAGTTTAACTCATGTTCCGACTTTTGCATCACGATACAGATTTTACTTTGGCGACTCAACAGGAGTGGAAAAAACATGGTATAAAAATAGTTAAACAAAGTAAATAAAAAAAAAAGTCAACAAATTTGTTGTGTAATAATATTAATGTGAACTTTAGAGGTGTAATGAATTTTTCTCAACGCATCAATTTAAAGTCCTAGCAATTCAGATGCATCAATGTTGAATTATAGTTTTTGTGATGGCCAATAATACATTTTTTATTTCACAATTTTTTAAGCAGCTCTTTCTGCAGGTTACAAAGTTATGCAAGTAGTTAGTGACGTTATTAGTGAGTCAATGACTACGTTTACATGGACATCAGTAATCTAATTATTTACCTTATTCTAAATAAGCCAATATTATGATTATGGTGTTTACATGAGTTGCTTTTAGAATATTCCTTTCATGTTCCCGTTTTACATGTTATAGTACATAGTTCGATTAATGGCACACGTCATTACGTTCCCACGTGACGCCATCCGACATCTCCTCCGGAATTTCACGCATAAACATATAGTTTGTCTTCGTGATGATGCCATGTATAGTTTTGGGTGTTTCATTTTTAATTTACTGAAAGCTTCAAGTGCAGTTAATTATTTGTACATGCATACAGACGATGGCGGTGTTGAAGCTCTTTTATTTGCCGTCAAACGGTTGAGCACTGCCGTGTGTGTATCCTGTCGCAAAATGCAGCAAAAAATCCTACACGACGGTAATAATGTGATTAAGGTGTTTACATGTCTATTCTGCACTACACATTTTATTAATTCAATTTCCTATTTGGAAAAGAATAATGAAAAGGAAAAGTAGGCTGATTATTTATTAATTTTTTCACAAACGGCAAATGAGAATTGGGCTTGTTTTCTTCTTTTTCTTTATTATGTACAAATTGCTTTATGGCTTCAATATTTCACTCGCATGTGAGCGGCACTAAAACGCCCCTTTTATTTGAAAGCCTCATTTTCTGTATATGGCATTAATTTGGTCAGTCAAATAAGAGTCAGTACAGCACTGAACGTGTTTACACTTAAATATTATATTATTACAAATCACCTTTCACTGTTCACTATGCATGCCATTTGAAGCGGAATATGTTGCTGGGCACATAATTACCCCTGCTCATGTTTTTAGTTTGTTCAATTACAGAATAAAATGGAAAAAAAGAGAAGTTGTTTTCTTTCTTGTTATATCTTTCCAAATAGGCAATGAAATTGTTTATCATTCTGTTGTATTATGTTGCAATATCTCACTCTCAGTCATGCTGCTGACCTGAATTTGCAAAAATCTGGTTTGTATTAACCTGAAAAATAGTGAACCGGGAAACAAATCGATTCATGGAGATTCACCGTTTATTCCTCTTGCAAGTGAACCTGTATTTATTGCAGTCTAGTAGTTCGATTGAATATCAACAACAACAGATATAGCCAACATGTATATTTATTGTGCTACCTTAAGTATACATGATTAAACAGTCAGTTGCATTTTTTTTTTTTACAAAGACTGATCAATCCAGTGGCCATCTTGCATACATTTGCACAGCCTCTAATAGCATGAACAGGACTGAAACCCTGTAATTAAATCACAATGTCCATTATAAGACCCACAGGTCCCCTGTTTTCTATACACACAGGCCAAATGCACATTTAAACACCTCTCTGGTTAAGCGATCGGCAGCATTAACATTGCTCTGTTGCAGAACTAAAGCCCTTCGCTTTCAAAAGCATCTTTAGAGCACGATGATAGTTCCAGTGGAATAAGACTCCACTTCCAAAAGCCATTTGCAGCTCACACGCACGGCCTGAGGGTTTTACTCTAATGCAGATCGCTGGAAAAACAGAAACTGTGATTGGGGATCCTGTCAGATTCAACCACAGGATACAATCATGTTTACAGTTTGTCATAGGAAACGTGTGATTTTTGTCAGCAAATGGGCAATACAGGAAGAGATATCTTGACAGAAGCGCTGCTTCGAATCTCATTTAAAGGCAGCTCTGACATAGAACCGAAGGAGACAAAACCAGCTATTGATCTTGTCCCTTAAAGGCAGAGAGTCTTGTGTAAAAAGCAAGATTGTGCTTGAAAAGAGAGGGATGGTGGATGGATAGCGGTAGAGATGTCCTTTGTGCAACAGAGAGGAAGGTTTCAAATCAGAGGGTGGCAGCTTGACACTCTCACAATGGGGAGCCATGGGAAGGTAGGATCTGACACCCGTACCCTTAGCAAAGGTTACTGCCTTTTCAAGTGGCCTCTCCAATACACTCCAAACGATCCCACACACACACATGCATGCGCTCCTCTCCAGCCACTGGGGAAATTTCTTCTAGTGCTTTTCAACGAAAGTTTAATGTCTCTAATTCATAGTCAAAATAATAAGTGACAGCGAGCTAAAACCCGCTGCTCTCGGCAGGGTTGCCATGGGAACCGGTGGGCAACTTTTGGCGGGATGTCATTGTTGCCTGTCAGATAATCCCGAATATTTAACCTCAGCTCTCTGGACCGGCCTAAACTTTATTGTGTGTGACAGGCCCTCACGTCAAAATGCAGGCCAGCGTGAAAGTGACGCGAGTCATTTATTCAAACCTAATCCAGTTAAACAGAGACGAGCTTAACATGCTTACGGTTTATTATGATGTCTAAAACGCCCATTAGCTGCGTGTTCCAGTGTTGAAGGGACAGAGTTTGGATGGAAGAGCTCAGTCTTGACAGCTCACTCTCACATACAGTACACACACACTGAGGGAGGCAGCTAAGAAAACATCTCATTTAAAATTAATTATGAACTGTTAATACTAGAATAATTTCCTTGACAATCTGTCAGTACATTACTACTGCACTAAAAGTAATATGAACTATTTCTGTCTATAAAAAAAGTGCTGGACACATGACTGCAGTTATAAATGTTGATGCAACACTTGGTCCCACTTAAGTGGTCTTAATGTACTTTCATCAAAAAATAAGTACAGTGTACTTTCTGTGTTCATATTGTGTTGCAAAACCCTTCTGCTGCTATTGAGGTGGGATATTGGTAAGGTTAGGGACAGGTTTGGGTTAAGGTGTAAGGGATGGGTCAACAGTGTAATTACAGAAATTAATTAAAGATGTAATTACATGCAGGAATTTTAGTTAATGTAAAAACATGTATGTACACAGTAAGCACATTGTACCAAATGATTAATTTAAATGCAAGTACATAGTAGTTAAGGGGGGGCCAGTACAGAATCCATGTTTATGTAGATATAAATAAATAAAATACATGCATACATACATAACAAACGGTATATTTGAAAACAGCTATTACCAACTAACTCTATTAGTACTTGTAAAGTATATTTGCACTGTATTTGTTTGATTCACTAAAAAGAAAAGACTAATTTCTTTAGCTCAACAGTTCAGTAGTTAAACACACAAGAGCGTTTTAGACATTAAGGCCTGAAAAATGTCTTGACATAAACAAAATTTGGCTTCATAGCCACAGCACCAGCTAAAGATGTGTAATCATTTTCAATATTTCAATGGCGCACCAATTATTCCTGCAATTATTCGTTAGTGCTCCCAAAGCATTTCAAAATGTATTAATGATGCCCATCAGCATATATCATATATTTATATATCATATGTGATGTAATATATAATAATATATAATATCAAGTGTGGTAAAAAAAAATATTTGGAACAAAATATCACTGATTCTGAGGGTCATTTCAAGCATTATGAACAGAATAAATGCCTTACAAAATATCTTTATGTAATCCAAGATGTTGGACATTTCTACCCATCAGTTTTTTTTCCTATAAAGCTAAATGCTAACATAAACAAAGAGAAAAATTGGTCATAAAGCAAACAAGCCAAACAGAAGGCTGTGTTGTAGTTTATCTGTCTGTTCTACAGAACCTGCCTTCCTTAAGTAGCGCCATCTATAAAAAAAAAACTGCTAGATTAATGCAGCGAGAAAACAATATTCCAATTCTTTCACAGGCGAGTGTGATAAATAGCGAGTGACCATGTGAAAACAAGCAAGAAAAAAAGAGGTATGAAAGCCCACCTGTCCGCCAGACCAGGTGCCTGCTCTCGACATCCATGTGAATAACCTCACCGCCCCCCTCCCCACCGTCCTCCCAGAACCCATTGCGCGAGAGTCTTGTCAGGCCATCTCGGCTGTGAGTCCCTCCAGACTCTCCAGTCTGGGCTGAGGCCTAATGAAAAGCAGACCACTGTCCTTTTTCCTTCCTCCGGCCCAGCCAGACCGCCACTAAAAGCAATCGACTGACTGAATGGAGTCACTATATCACAATATGCACCTTACGGCATGCCAGAGACACCGCGTCCTCCGGGACAGAGCACCGTGTCCACATTCATCTCTCTTTCTCTCTCAAGAGTTTAACGGTGAAGATTGTTGATGGGGGTGGGAGACGACAAGAGGAAAGAATGAAGCCGTGAGACTGTGGGCTGCCTCACATGTGTCTTTTGTCCGGCGCACTAAAAAGGAGAAGACTAGAAGGTTGCTTTGGGGAATGAAAAGAGAAGGATGGAAGGAGAAAAAAGGAATGCATGGACAAAAGGAGGTGTGTGGGCACAGAAAGATGTGTTCCAGTTCCTGCGTGCGGATTTGTGTCCGCTCTCGTGCATTCGTGGGAGGAACTGTTGCGCATGGTTAGCGGCGTGTGTGTATCTGTGAGTATCTGTGTGTGAGCGGCTGAAGCGCGTAGCTGGAGGTGTGTGTTATCAGTGCTCTGCAGTCGCTGTGTGAGGCGGGCAGGGCTGGGACAAGGGCAGGAACTGGAAGGGCAGGACTGGCGGAATGTGTCCAAGGTGGGCGGCTCCAGATCTAGGGATACTTCACTTCAGTACACACACTCGCTCCTGCTGCTAACCTCTAGAGCCCTGACACACACACACATACATACAGCTGAGTCTGAATGAGCCAAATTCACTCACAAAGAAAAGGCGATATGCGTGGTTTTATGATGTTACAAAGCCTTTCACTGTCCACTGGTTTTACATGAGGTACACATAATATCAACTCTACAAAACTATCTTTAGCATACTACAAATCAACACAAGGGCATCACACATCATGGGCTTTAAAGAGATAGTTCACTCAAGAATGAACAGTTTTCATTATTTATTCACTCTTATGTTGTTCCAACCCAGTATTCAATCAGCAAAACATAAAAAGAGACGTTAAGCAAAATGTCTGAGCTTCTGTTTTCCATCCAAAGAAAGTGTGATTTACACTATGCCAAAAAGCACATAAAAGTAGTCCATATGACTGGCGCCAAAACTTCTGAAGTCATACAATAGCTGTGTTTGAGAAACACAAATCATTTATAGCTCAAAATCTTTTTCACTGAAGCTCTCAAATTTAATTTAAGCGTAGGTTCAATAAATATGGCATCTTTGAACTCCACACTTTTGATGCCACATTTCACATGACTGGGAAGAAAACTATATGTGGTTGGAATGACAGGGTTTTGCTTGCTAGTTAGTTCTGTAAATCCCTGCTGGAAGGTGCTGTAACATCTGAGGGCAAAAATAATTGCAAACATATGTATTGCAGTTAATTAATTGCAAACATTATATGTCAGTAGATGTTTTGCCAGTGATTCTTAATTTGGGTTCTGTACCAGATGATCAACTGCCATTCTCCAGGTATTATAACATTTCTTGAGCAACATGCGCACAAATACACACACAAATACACACACACACACAAACACACACACACACACACACACACACACACACACACATTCTAAAGCAAAAGCTTAATACATCCAGTAGAACCTCCTGCTATCCTGTAGAGCTAAATGCCACAGTTCTTTGTGGTCGGGGTCATACATGTTATCACTGGTAATGTCAATAGTTCAGCCAATCCACAGGCTGAATGATGCTGATGGACAGCTCGGGTGACTGACAGGTGTCAAACAGACTGGAGATCTCTAAAACAAAGCTAGACTAGTTATTCAAAACATTAAAATATCAACCATATTTTTTTTTTGTATTTTACTTATGTAAAAAAAAAATGCCAACATAACATGTAAATAGCCTACAAATGTAAAACATAATATTATAAACAAATAAACAAATGAATAACTGAATAAATGATGACTAATAATTTAAAGAAATTAATACATTTAACTTTATGCCAATCAGTGACTGTTAACTAAAACAAAAACTATTCAAATTGTTTGAAATAAAGATAAAATAACATTTAATGAAAACTGAAATAAGTTGAAGTACAGTCACTAAAATCTAAAAGCCAATTAATTCTATTAATAAAAAGTCATTAAAAATAATAATTACTACAATACTATATAAATAATATTAAAAATAACACTGATGCCAAAAGTCAATTCAAGTCTGACTATGTACAGTGTAAGACTAGTTCTACCTTAAACCATGGCCAATTACAGTTATCAGACCTCACCAAACATCCTTAGTATATTCACCATTTAATGGGAACAGTCTTATCAAATCAACTTGAAGATAGCAAGCCCACATGAGAGTGATCATTAGCTGCCACTATCAGCTGCCCGCTTTAACTAGCAGCAGAGAAACGCCACCGCTTCCCTGTAAAAAATGTGCTGACAGAAATCTTGCACCTTGGCTTTCAGCTCAGAGAGTAAGAGCTGAGTCCATATTGATCCAAGACACCAACCCACCGTACTATAATCTCCTTAACCATAGTTAGAGAATAAACGTGCTGAAAAACACTTCCCAATTCCCATTTGTTTTGCTGTTGGTTGTGCAGGTCTGAGGTTTGTGGAAGGTGGAGGAAGTGAGGATGAGAGCTAATGATGTAACTCACATTTCAGTAGCTAACTGAAGCTGCCTTCAAGTCCTCCTGGGATCCTCCTGCTTACGAGTTCGGAAATCATTATAACTACATGAAATGTGTCATTTCAAAAAAAGAAAAAAAAAATGTTAGGTGGAAAACAGGAAGCTTTTTATTGCTAGAGCAACATAACAGAGTGCATACAATGCAGATTTAAAGGCAGAATGAGACCTGTTGCTTCCTGGTTTATGAACACTAGAAAATACAGTAAATTTTTTCTGTTATTTACCAAACGACTTTTCCAACCTGGTCTCATTCTCTATTTCTTTTACTCATTCAAATGTGCTCCCTTCTCGTTCCCACACTCCCTCTATTTTCGTCGCTTCCTCTTTCTCTCTCTACCCCAGCTAAATATGTTTCCCTTTCAGTCGGTCACTCTCGACGTCACGTCGGATGACCGACGAATTGGGATCTCGCTTAGAGGGACCAATCTACTTCGAGTGTAAACTAAACGAGCCAATGCACATTGGCATGCGATTATTGCATCCAGCTGCTGCTGATCACAGCGTGAGTATAAGTAGGCAGCAGATGCAACGCATATTCAGCTTTTCGCTTCGGAGCCGAACGGAGAGAACAGAGCATTCGCATTCTCAACTACCTCGACGATTGGCTCATACTCGCTCAGTCTCAGGATCAGTTGTGCGAGCACAGGGATTTGGTGCTTTCACACCTCAGCCTGTTGGGCCTTCGGGTCAACTGGGAAAAGAGCAAACTCTCCCCGACGCAGAGGATCTCTTTTCTCGGTATGGAGTTGGACTCGGTCGAGCAGACAGCACGCCTCACGCAGGAACGTGCTCAGTCGGTGTTGAACTGCTTGAATACATTCAAGAGCAGGATGGCGGTCCCACTGAAACAGTTTCAGAGGCTCCTGGGGCATATGGCAGCTACGGCGGCAGTCACGCCGCTGGGGCTGCTCCATATGAGACCGCTGCAGCACTGGCTCCATGGCCGAGTCCCGAGGTGGGCGTGGCAACGCGGCACTTTCCGGGTCCAAGTTACACCGGCCTGCCGCCAAACCTTCACCCCGTGGTCAGACCTTGCGTTCCTCCGGGCAGGAGTGCCCCTGGAGCAGGTCTCCAGGCATGCTGTGGTTTGCACGGATGCCTCAACCACCGGCTGGGGGGCCACGTACAACGGGCTTGCAGTGTCAGGGGTTTGGACGGGGCCCCAACTGCACTGGCTGCCTCGAGTTGCTGGCAGTGCACCTTGCCCTGAGCCGTCTCAAAGGGCGCTTACGAGGCAAGTATGTACTAGTCTGCACGGACAACACAGCGACCGTTGCGTACATCAACCGACAAGGTGGTCTGCGCTCCCGTCGCATGTCGCAACTCGCCCGCCACCTCCTCCTCTGGAGTCAGAAGCATCTGAGGTCGCTTCGTGCTGTTCACATTCCTGGGCTGCTCAACCGGGCAGCCGACGAGCTGTCCCGAGCTGCGCTCCCGGGAGAATGGCGACTCCATCCCCAGACGGTCCAGCTGGTTTGGGGACGTTTCGGAGCCGCTCAGGTAGACCTGTTTGCCTCTCCAGAAACCTCTCACTGCCAGTTGTTCTTCTCCCTGGCCGAGGGAACACTCGGCACGGACGCACTGGCACACAGCTGGCCGCGGGGCCTTCGCAAGTATGCGTTTCCCCCAGTGAGCCTTCTTGCACAGTTGCTGTGCAAGGTCAGGGAGGACGAGGAGCAGGTCCGGTTGGGGGCACACTATTGGCCTACCCGGGCCTGGTTCCCGGAACTAATGCTCCTCGCGACAGCCCCTCCTTGGCCGATTCCTCTGAGGAAGGATCTACTGACTCAGAGACGGGGCACCCTTTGGCACCCGCGTCCAGACCTCTGGAAACTTCATGTCTGGTCCCTGGACGGGACGCGGAGGTTCTAAGTGGCCTACCCCAAGGGGTAGTTGACACCATCACTTCAGCGAGAGCACCGTCTACGAGACACGCCTACGCTTTGAAGTGGAACCTGTTCGTTGAGTGGTGTTCTTCTCACCGAGAAGACCCCCGAATATGCCTGATCAGAGTCGTGCTGTCCTTTTTGCAGCAAGGGTTGGAGCGAAGGCTGTCTCCCTCCACCCTTAAAGTTTATGTCGCTGCAATTGCTGCTAACCACGACCCCGTAGAAGGGAGGTCGCTGGGGAAGCATGACCTGGTCGTCAGGTTCCTTAAGGGGGCGAGAAGGTTAAATCCTCCACGGCCGCCCTCTATACCCTCTTGGGACCTGACTCTAGTGCTCACGGCACTACAGCAGGGCCCATTTGAGCCTTTGCAGACGGTTGAGCTGAAGTTCCTCTCAATGAAGACTCTGCTCCTGCTGGCATTGGCCTCCATCAAGAGGGTAGGGGACCTGCACGCATTTTCGGTCAACGATTCGTGCCTAGAGTTCGGGCCGGCTGATTCCCAGGTAACCCTGAGGCCCCGGCCCGGCTATGTGCCCAAGGTTCCCGCTACTCCCTTCAGGGATCAGGTGGTGAACCTCCAAGCGCTGCCCTCGGAGGAGGCAGACCCAGCCCTAGCTTTGCTGTCCCGTCCGAGCCTTAAGGTGCTACGTAGACCGGACGCAAAGCTTCAGGACCTCAGACCATCTCTTTGTCTGTCACGGAGGCCGGCAGAAGGGGAATGCCGTCTCTAAGCAGAGGATGGCCCACTGGATAGTGGATGCCATCACCCTGGCTTATCAGGCACAGGGTGTGCCCTGCCCGTTCAGGTTGCGAGCTCACTCAACTAGAAGTGTTGCATCCTCCTGGGCGCTGGCTCGTGGCGCCTCGCTGGCAGATATCTGTAGGGCTGCGGGCTGGGCGACCCCTAACACGTTCGCTAGATTCTATAGCCTTCGTGTGGAGCCGGTATCCTCCTGTGTTCTCACCTCAAACGGGTAGAAGCACTGAGGGGCCCCGGCTTCGGGTCGGCTTGCAAAACCACTCCAGAGAGTCCATATAGTAGACCCTGTTGAGTTCCTCCGTCCCCTCGGCAGCCAGACGTGGCGGAGCGTCCGGCGCCAGGCCTTCACTCGCTGAATCCTCGAGAACCGGTAGAAGGCTGGGTTCCATATGTAAGACCCAAGTGGATCTCATATGTGTAAAGTCCACGGTATAGCCTTGAGCCCGTGTTTCCCCGGCAGACTTCTGCCATTCCAAGAGGGTTCAATCACCTCCATTCTTCCATATGCACCTAAGGGATGTTCATGTGTGCCGAAACCTCCGAAACCTCCTTCGGGAAGGTTCGAGCTTCCGTAACGTTCCTGTTCCAAGTAGAACGGGTAAGTGTTATCCGTGTTATCCAGTCTTACTCATTGGGTAGTGCCATAGCAGCTGGTCCCTCTATGCGAGATCCCAATTCGTCGGTCATCCGACGTGACGTCGAGAGTGACCGACTGAAAGGGAACGTCTCGGTTACGTATGTAACCCTCGTTCCCTGAAGGAGGGAACGGAGACGTCATGTCCCGTCGCCACAGTTCCTGTACCACCGCTGAGCGGCCGGGTCACCGGCTTGGCTCCTCAGCGAAAACCTGAATATGCGTTGCATCTGCTGCCTACTTATACTCACGCTGTGATCAGCAGCAGCTGGATGCAATAATCGCATGCCAATGTGCATTGGCTCGTTTAGTTTACACTCGAAGTAGATTGGTCCCTCTAAGCGAGATCCCAATTCGTCGGTCATCCGACGTGACGTCTCCGTTCCCTCCTTCAGGGAACGAGGGTTACATACGTAACCGAGACGTTCTCAACCCATCTACAACAAATTAAGTTTCCCCTCAAACTTTCAAGCTTGGCTGCTTTTGTAGGGTGAGGAACTCACTTTTCATTAATTCTTTTTCTTTTCTACCCAAAAACGGTGTACTGTATCACTCGTATTTCTCCATTCCCCGCTCGTTTTTCCTCTCTCCAACCAACCCGGGCCCTAAATTTGGTTCTTGCAATGGAAAGCAATTACAGCAATCTCAGAAAGGTGTATTTTTTACTTATATAAAAAAAAAAAAAGCTCCTGTGAGCTGTGGAAAATAATAATAAAATCAGTTCATTTTTACAAAAATTTTTTTTAGTTCTTTCAAGGAAAATGTCTTTTTAAATATAGTCAAAATTTCAATTATTTTTAATCCATTCTATATTTTTCTAAAAATGGCATAATATTAATCAACAATAATGATGTTTTGGTTGACAATGTTTCTGTCAGTGTTATTCATACATATTTTAATGAATATGAATATATTCATATACAGTATACATATATATATATATATATATATATATATATATACAGTACACACACACACACACACACACACATAGATATGGCTTTGCATGGACGAAAGTACATTTTAAACTTTTGATACTTGCACTTCAGGTTATATTCTCTTTTGTTTTCTCTTTCACCACCATAAGTGTTTTGTGCATCCATCTCATGACTCTACCCCTTCAGCCCCCTTGACCTAAAGCTGGAAGTTGGGGGCCTTGTGAGATTTCAAGATATGTGCTTTGAAGGCTGACGGCACCAGGGAAGGGAAGAGCAGAGCGGCCTCTGCTCCGCTTAAACCGGACAGAGTTAAGTGACAGATATGAACCCACGCTGGGAGATAACCCCATGTCAATAAATCCCCCTCTCCTAACCAGATCCATCTGCCGACCTCTGCATAACAAACAGCTCGCAAAGCACTTCCACAATATTGAAACAGAGTTAAGCCCTCAAGGTGTGAGCCATTTCAATTTAAAAAAATAAATATTATCTCTGACTAAGCAAACCTTGCATTATAATGAGGATCATTTTACTGTTTCAGGAAGATGAAGGAGCCCTTTTTGCAGACGAAGAAAAGTCGCCTTACCTACCGGTCATATTTCTGCCCTCTCCGTCCACGCTGGCTTGATAGGCCCCCCGCTTTCTTTTATCTTATTACGGCCTCAAGAAAACAATATTCCGCTGTACTATTGCAGTTGCCCCTCTTTCTGTCTTTTTCCATTTCCCGCTATCTCTATTTCTTCTCACTCCATCCTCTCTTTATTACGGTCCTCCATATCAGCTAGATGATTCCTCTGCTGCTGATATGGGAGTCTCAATATGCAATAAAGCAACGGGATCGCCTACCGAAGGCTCCATTGGTCTCGATAAAAGGGCGGCTCGATAAAACGGGGTCACATCAAACTCTTTATCTTCAATCTAATGTAAAATAACCGCCCTGCAGTCAAGCTCGGGTCACGACTTATCCGTGGCTCAATCCAGAGTCAGATTTGTTAAGCGTGAGCGTTCACACTGTTAAGTGCGAATGGAAAAGACAGGTTCCATTTGACACCGGCAGAGAGAACGCTGACCCCTGGTGCTCTGAGAGACCCTCCGCCAAAGGTCACACCCAGACGGTGAAATGTTATTAGGCTTACGGCAGAGGATGTTTACATCAAACAGTTGCATTTCACAGTGGTTAAACACATCGCAGTTGTATCGACAGATTGTGAAACGTTTGTTGTATTTATGCTTTTACACTTCTTGAGATGTTATTTTATTTTTGGCCTTTTGCCACTCTTATTGGCAGTGATAGCACAGAGAGGACAGGAAATGTTGGAGGGAATGATATTGGAAAATGAGGAGAGACAGACTCGACAGCATAGCCTCGCAAGGGAAACATTTCTGTAGCAGCATTTATTATTATCCACAACAACATTGGCCTGGAAACATTTAAAACTCGGTTTAGAGGATTACGTAAGGCCTTGGTTGTCTTTAGACATTATCACGTGTTTGAATGACACCATTACATCTTTCTGTGAAGTTAATTGTGGCAATATGTTAATGCATGAATGATATAAATGTTTGATTACCAACATAATGCAATAAGTAAGTGCAGGGTTTTTCCTGTATAAGTCAAGAATTAAACCATAAATATCAGTGTTATAAAATTAAGTAAAACCTGCTCAACTTTTCTGATACTGGTGTTCCCATCATGCACTGAAATGTGAATAATTAATACAGTAGAT
>NW_015646356.1:462582-477342 GCF_001515625.1 Sinocyclocheilus rhinocerous | reverse complement strand
CAGCTGTATTTAAACTGTTTTATCATTGCCTTTGTTGTTAGGTTTAGTCATTTTGTTACATCTGGAGTTCATTTTGCTGTGCTGTATTGAATAAAGTCAAATTATTGCCAAGTATGCTTTGACTACGTAACAATAAATTATTCAAACTTTTACCGGTCAAGCTAAAGTTACTTTTTTCCTTGTTAAATTTACTGAACTTAGGTAAGTAGGTTTTACTTACTTAATTCTATATGTGAAATTAAATATAATTATGTAATATTTACTTAATTTCTTTATGAATGTTAAGTTCAATAGTAAGCAGATTTTATTCAACAATAACAGGTCAATTGTACAGAGCAGTAGCAGTAAAATCTACTTAAAATGTGTTATTGCAAATTGGTACGGAGATTTTATCAAGTAAATCCTACTAATTATTTTTTTTATTGTAATACTACTTCTACTACTACTGCTGCTGGTACAAATAATAAGAAATTACTTATTTGTTTGTTGCATGAAATGCATGAATTACATGAATTTGTTTGATTGTCAACATAATGCAACAAGCAAATGCAGGGTTTTTTCCTGTAAGTCAAAAAATGTAACAATATTTAATGTTTAACAATAATAACAATGTTTAGAAAACAACAAGCATATGTGGATAATAATACTGTTAATACTACTACTACTAATAATAAATTATTACTTTTTATTTATTTATTTTAACACATGAAACACATGATGCAACATTTAAGTGAAGAGTTTTTTTCAGCAAGTCAAAAGCTTGCAATATGTAACAATATTTAAGAGTAATAATAATAATATGACTGTCATCACCTATTTTAATATTTTATATAAGAAACCAATCAATCCAAAACAGATGAAAGAATACTATCCAACTGAGTAAGTCAGTGGGGGATGTTTCCTTGCATCACAGATCGAGAACAGAACAGCTAGACCACGGCTCCAACAAGTTATGTGGACAGTAAAACATACAGTAAATATATACTGTTTGCAAACATACAAAAAAAAACAGTTAAATAAAACTGTTGGCAGGAAAAAAGTTCCCTTCACTTCTTTTTTCTTACAACTGTACTTCTAGTATTTCAGAACTCCTGAGGGGAAATCAGATGTGGACTCTAAACGAGCTTTTCACTGACAAAGAGATATACAATTTCACAAAAATGACAAAAAAAAATCACTCTCAATTGTGAGAGACTGATGATAGGATTTACACCCACTGTTTGTGAGTCCTCAGATAATAGAGTCAGTAACAAATAGAGAAAGACTGGTCAGCTATTGAGAGGACAATACCAGGCAGCTGCTGGAGAGCTCTTCAAATTGCTAAACCTTTTGGACGAGCATTCACAAAAGATTTGACAAGTAAACAGCAGCACAAATGAGAGAGAGAAAGAGAGAGAGACAGCGATGAGAGATTCGCCATGTGATGGAGGAGGACTCCATTTCTGCTTTGCAGTCCATAAACAACCAGATTTCATGCGATTATCCATCACTGTTTCACAGCTCACGGATTCTGCCTCGTCTCCTTCTCATCCTCCTCCATTCCTCCTCCCTCTTCTCTTTCCTCCTGTCTCTTCCTCCTCCGCCCTCCCTCCATCTCTCCGGTCCGACTTTGACCTTCTCTCTTCACGCAAGGCAGAACTGCTATTGATTAAATCTTGGCGCGGGGTGTACAAACACGGAGATAAACCTGGGCGTAAAGTGAGAGATAGAGAGAAGCGTGCGAAGGCCAGAGACACGTCCGTCCAAGGAGCTTTCCATCCTTTATTCCAGCTAACAGGCTCCCGAACAAGATCCCCCACTGTTCGTCTGTCTGCAGGGGCTCCAGTGACCATTAAATCAACAAAAAATGACCTTCCTCCCCTCTCAAATGTTTGTCTGTAGATTCCATGCTCCTTTCCTCTCCTCCTCCTCCTCCCTTGTTCTGTCCTTCTCACAGCCAGCAATCCCTTTCCCCATTTTTCAGACTAAAAGGGCCTACAGAGCTGTTTCGTTCACACAGAGAGCAATGTAAGTGAAAGTGTATGAATGTGACGGCCACATGTTCCACTGACACTCTGAGATCCAATTATTTTAGAGGGTTCTAAAGTTATCTTTAGGTTCAGCGTGAATTATGAAAATACGTAGAAGGGATTTAAATAGGGATGCACCAATTTAAAATTTTTGACCAATACAAAAAGCTTAAAAATATTGTCTATATTTTAAAGACATTAAATAGCAGATATTAGATTGTTTGTGTATTATTATTGTATTACATTTTTATTATTATTATTATTATTATTATTATTTTTTTTTTTTTACAATGAAATACATTGTATGTGTGGTAAAAATAAAATATAATACATACAGCACTTTAAACTATTGCTTTTGTCACTTTTGTGCTGCTTAAGTGAATTTAGGCATCACAATATTTTAATGTCTATTTTTTTGATCTGCTAAAGAAAAAGGTCTGTATAAATAATAAAAAGTACTTAATATAACAGAGGTGAGACCTCTATTATATGGAAGACTATTTATAGAGATGGGACCTCTATTACGGGAAAGTGCTCTTCAAGAAATGGTGCATAAATCCCATAATCTGGATTTATGCCCTTTAAAGTAAGTGTAGAGATGATGACAAAAGTTAGATAAAAAATATATATATAATAATATTGGCCAATATGGTATAACAGATAAGGTACTGATATATTGTGCATTCCCAAATTTAAAGACCATAAAATGTGTTAAATGGAGTAGCTCGCCCTTTTTTTTTGTTTTTTTTTTGCAGATGTATATAAATATTTAATACACAAACAAACAAGGAATGGGTTCAAATGAATAACTGTTTGGTAATAAAATTAGAAAAATCGCTAACGTTTGTAATCTACACCTTTGATTGTAGCTCTCCAACATCAACCGCATCCTTTATCAAATATCAAACATAAAAGTAGCTTTATGACAGGACAGAAGAAGTAATTCATCTGTGTCAACTAAACGTCTGTTTTATGGATTTATTAAGAGAATTTCATTTTGCCTTGAGGTTGTTCTTGTACATTTGGCTCTTACTGATGAAACATGAGAAATCTAGCAGTGGCCAGCGTGCAGCTCAGGGGTGCAACTCTGAGATGGCCATTAAAGAGCCAGTAATCACACACACACACACACACACACACATTTCAGTCCACCTTCCATTTGAGGAGCTGTTATTAAACTCACTCCTATAAGCACTAGCCACTGGTGACAGAGGATAAAAAAAAGGACATGAGGTAAAAGTGCTTACCCCGCACCCTCTGACTACATCCATAAACCTGTACTCCATCAAACCAGAGACGGGACCCCATTTGCCTGCTTAACGTTCATCCTTCACACGCAGCCGGTCAACTCAACTCACATTTTAAAATGCTCAGTCAATTCCAGAACTAGATGCTCGGAGGGGGATTTCTTCAGCCCTGGCTATGAGACTCGGGATTTTACAGTACGTCAGAGGACTTTAGGATGTCGAGAGAGGGGTTAAGGACAGCCAGAAAAGTGCTAACGCCGGTTGCATGGAGTTTTGCACAGCGCCTCAGAAGACTGCCGTCCCTACTGGGAGGTGCATCGGCTCAGAGTAGCTGTCAGCAGCTCAAAATCATCTCTGTGGAAACAACCGTCTCACATCACAGAGAGGTGTGAGGCAGTGTAACCCACATAAAACATACAAGAAAGTGAATATTTACTTTGGGAATGTGAGTATAGGCTAGGGCTGCACGATAAATCGAAATGGAATCGAAATCACGATTCGACAGAAGCTGCGATTGTCATGCGTATCTTTCAGTGAAGCGCGGTTCTGTGATCAGCAGTGAATCTCCATCCAAAGGCCAGAGGGCGCTCTCGCGCTGAAACTCCAAATACGCCTCGCAGAAGAAACCCAGAAAATGTCTATAGCGGTAGAGTTATTAAATGTGATATTTTCACATGCTTTCAGAAGGAGCAGCATTTACTACACAGAGCCATAGTTCACCAAAAAAGCTATGCAAACAGCTGTCATTATCGCGAACGATTTCTTCGATTTCATAATCACGCAATAAAATCGTCTGCGATTTTTTTGCGTAACTTGCTCGTGAACTACGGCTCTGTGTAGTAAATGCTGCTCCATCTGAAAGCACATGATGATGATTTACTGCTGATTACAGAACCGGCTTTACTAACAAAATGCGCATGACAATCGCATTCGATTAATCGTGCAGCCCTAGTTTAGGCTGTTGCATATAGAGATTGACAAGATATTTTTTCACTGGGTCATTCTGCAAAATTATTAGGATCCCTATATGCATAAAATTGGACTGTCTTTGACAATGAGTTTCCAATGCCAATATTTGCTTAATTAAAATGTATTTAATATTAAACACGTCAACAAAAACCCATTTACTTAATTTGCTAAATAAAAAATTAAATCATTTGGAGACTTTTTATTCAGTAATGTATACACACTATAGAATAAACAAGAAAATGACACTTTTTGCAGCAAGGAGGCATTAAATTGATCAAAAGTGACAGATTTTTTTTTTTTACATTGTTACAAAAAAGACTGAAGTAATGGCTGCTGAAAATTCAGCTTTACCATCGCAGGAGTAAATTAAATTAAAAAAAATATTGAAATAGAATTTCCCAACATTACTGTTTTTACTGTATTTTTGATTAAATAAATGCAGCCATGGTCATCATATGAGACTTATTTTAAAGCATTTTTAAAAATCTTTCCGACCCCAAACCTTTGAGCAATATTGCCTACATATGAAGAATGACAGTAAGATATTTATACTTCTTGAAAATCATGAACTATACAATCAATCTACAAATCAGATTTTTCAAATCAACCTGTAAATCAAAAAAACTTTATCATAACAGCATCATCATCCTTTCAAGAAACAACTCCTCAAGGACAAGCCTCTCCTTTTTTATTGCTTTACTGTTAGTTTTGTTCAAATGGAATACTACAGCTAGACATTGCACAACACAGTTATATGACCATTCTGTTAATAGAATGTTTAAAATTTAATCAAAGTCATCTTATCAAAGTGAATATGACACAGTTTAGAATGACACCACTGATCTCATCCATGTTCTCTCTTTTAGAGACATGAAAGGTGCAGTGAACTGACCGTATTGGATGAAACACTACCGCTAAACAACCAGTAACCGCAGTCACTCTGCACCAACCTGACTCAAGGCTCTTCCCTATGGAAACTTTAGGTTCCATAAAACAGACAGACGGAGAGTGAGCATAAACTCACAGAATAGTTCTGAAAGTCTGGTCATAAAAGACTCAAGGCCTGTTTTAAATGTACGTCACTTACAGCAATGGACATGAAGAAAAAACACTGTTCAACCTGACCGCAGAACAAATTAAAAGCAAGTTTTTGAAGGCTCTGGCTACTCTCTAGACATGACAAATGAATCAAGTACAAACTTGTGGCCTACCTAAAGCTTTTAAACATTTATAGCATGCACCATTAGAAATGGGTCTGCTATGATTAACATCATTCTCCCTAAATGTTGGTGCTTATAGACCAATTTGGAGTAGACATCACAGTTACATCACTTGCAGCTGCGCGTGCATAGTGGTGGCAGAAAAGCTGGTAACAAGTGGAGGGAAACAGGTAAAATTCATGGAAGAAGAGAAAAAAATATATTTTTGTGCCTTTTGATGTCAGAATCGGAATGCAAATCATTTTTATAAAATACTGTCCTCAAAGACGCCATTCGAAGCTAAACGCAGACGTTTAAACGGACATGAAAACTGCTATGACTTTTAAAGCATAAATTTGATTTAAACAATAGGTCTACATAATATTCACACATGCAGTTCATAGGGGACATATTGTATTAGCCCTACAGTTACAGCATGAAATATTATTTAAATTTATTACTATTAACATTTTACATAACATTTATATATTTTATCTCACAATTCTAACTTTTTTTTTTTTTTGCAAATGCAAATTTATATCTCCTAGTTCGGACTTTATAACTCGATTTAACTCAACAATAGTGAGTTTGTCAACTCTGAGGGGAAAAAAGCCAGAGAGTTGTTTTCCTTATCAGAATTGTGAGATATAATCTCGTAATTGTGAGAATAAAGTCAGACTTTTGAAATATAAAATCAAATTTAATTTTTTTTATTCTTTTATTCCATGCCTTCCATAGACTGCTACTTGAAAACTCTCATTTTCTGCCACCAGATAGGCTCCGCCCACAAAAAACGTCATCACTGTTTGCAAACACCGAATTGGTCTATACGAACTCATTTTTATAGCTAAAAAAAAACACTAATAATTATTTAGTTTCAATATTTAATAAAACTGATTCAAGGAATCTCCAAAATGTAAAAAAAAAAATGAAATTAGCAAATAAATGACTTGTTTACTGTCTGGACGGTATTCAGAACATTTGGCCTTTTGCATTATAGAAGCTCTAAATTTACACAGATGAAAATCAATTACACTAATAATGAGGGAACATTTACATTACAATTGGTCTCTATCTGTGAATCATTCAAATAACAGCCTCATTTTCTGGGTGCTACAGGACTTTCATTTTCTCCTTGTACTTTCTACAAAATTCAATTTTGAGCTACAACATTTCACGGTAAAATAAACAAAAAACATCGGAACATACTAAATTGCAATATAGCATTTCAATTTCAGTACAGCAAAACGAGGAAATCATAATAAAAAAAAATCTATATTTTTATAAGCCTGCATGACTATATGAATGTAAACCTGAATATATCTATAGTTGTAAATGGCAATGGGGAGAGACAGAGAGAGACGTGAAGTGAAGCAGAGAGTGCCGGTCAGGCCCTCAGGCTGGATTCTGTCTGTCTGCTTGTCTTTGAGTCTCTGCTCTTTGTTGCAGTAAGTGCTCTTGCTAGCCTGTCAGATCCACAACTGTTGCTCTGTCTCCACATCTGGAGAGGAGCAGGCACTCAGAATTCAACACAACAAGGCACCTGTGTGAGGGAGCGGGGCTCGAGTCACGGGCCTCTGTTGAGATTGACGGGCTCTGGGCCAAAGGAAAATGACTGAAGGTTGCATGAGAGGAGAGGATGAAACCGGGGGAGCTGTGTCTAGACAGGCAGGTCATCTGAGTCATGATAACTGAGCATCAACAAAGACCCCGAGGCCTTCTGCTTTTATGCAAAATAAACATTTATACATGCTTAAATATTTATTCCGACACACTTATTTTAATCTACAAAGACCATGCTGCTTTGTGCTATATGTTTCACCGCACGTCTAAATAATTCACATCCATAAATGCAGATCTGAGTTTGATCTCTTTTAAATATTCAGATGGCTCGAGCGTTTCACACTTGGATAATGGATCTGGATGCGCAGCCTTCAAAACAACTTCATTCTCCATTTGCTGATGCGAACTCGACGTTCGAAATGGGCAGCAGCGAACGGTAGAAGAAGCTTCTACGCATAATCATCCATCAAAGCGACTGTCAAAACCTGCTATGCTTCTCTGTCTTTATAAAGCTGTTAGAGGACTTTGAGGACTAAAGATACAATAAACAGATGTGACGATTGCTGTTGAACATGACAGTTGTTGCGAGTCTGCATTTTACAGTCGTGAAAACAGTCCGTATGAGCGTATTTGGTGCGTTTGGACAGTGATTGCTTGTATTGTTTGATTCATCTTAATAGACCTCTGGATAGAGAGGCATCTGATTGGTTGTTGTATTACAAATGCCAACGTAAAACATTTGTGCTCATATATACCTCACCAGCAAGCAGACTTCTAAAAAGAAACGAGTTCGACCCTGAGAGGCAAAGCATTAACAGAGCAAAAGAGGTAATTGAGATGTACTAGAGGACTCTTTTTGTGGAATGCTCTTCGCATTTACTTGCCTCATTGAAAGTGAAAGATATGAGAGAAGTAATCCCAGTATTACACTGAATCCAGTGTACCTATAGCACGCGTGTATGTGTGTGTGTGTGTGTTAGTGCACACTAACTTCCTCCTCACAGGGCCTCTGTTTAAGTACATCACGTCTGTGCGTTACACCAGAGAGTGTTTTACTACTGCAGTCCAAGCTGTTGTAGCCTCATCCTGCTCTCTTTTCTTCATTCCCTCCCTCTCTCCTCCATCTCTGCAGGTCATTAAGAGTGTTGTACTGCCACATACCCAAGAACAGAGGACATAAAAAGACAAATAAGGCCATAAAAAGTCCCTATGCCTGCGCATACAAATACATTCGCTCTCACTCTCTCTTGTTCTATCCCTCCCTCACTTTTTCTCCCTCATTCAGTATCTATTCTTTCATTCTTGCTTTATTTCTGACATTATATCTTCTATATGAATTATAAAAAAGGCTGATTATACATACTAATGAAATGGCAAGGGCGGCACAGTGGCCCAAAAGGTATTGAGATGAGGTCTTTACCAAAACTCAGAACCTCCACCTGCTATTTTAGTATTATTTATATAATAGTATTAAACAATATTTTGAATTAGCTTATTTTTACATTTTCAGTTTTAGTAATTTTATGTAATTTTGTCATTGTTATTTTTTTTTATTTCTATTTAGCGTTAAATTTTTATTTCAGTTTTATTTTTAGTAATTTTAGTACTAAACTTATTTTATTTTGTTTAACTGCCAAGACAACATTTCTCATTTTCATTTAGGTTTTTTAAAGATTTTCATCTAGTATTTAGATTTAATTTTATTTCAGCTTTGTTTCAATTAATAACAATTATTTTTTTTAAAGTTTTTAGTAGTTTTAGTTAGCAACACTGACCCTTACTCAAAATGAACCAATTCAGAGGCCTCCAATATATATATAAAAAAAATCCCGATTTTTCTGTAACACTTCAATTAAAAACAATAGTGCCACCAGTTGCTTATATCATGTAGCAGCAGCAGTACCAAGTATGTTTTATATCTTGTTTTAGGACCATGCGAAACTGAAGAACTGGAGTAATGGTTGCAGCTTTGCCGTCACAATAGTAAATTACATTTAATTCAGTTATTTTAAGCTGCAATAATATTTTACAGTATAACTGTTTTGTACTGTATTTTTGATCAAATACATTACAGACTTCAAAAGAATTTAAAAAATCTTATTACACATAACCCTTGTTATCTAATGCAATGACATTCATACATGTTTAAGTTGTTAGAATTTTGAAGAGACAGAAAATATGGTTACAGAACTGATCTGGGTTTATGCAGTGAATGAATTGAAACAGGTGATTTAAAAAAAAAAAATAATAACAGCACCATATGCACCCTCAAGTCTGTATATCTGTTCTTGCATGGCTTTAACATATAGTTTTGCCATTTATTTTCCCCCTGATATATTTGCCCTTTCAAATCCTATTTCATGTGAAACTGATTTCTTTTTTTCCATTGACACCATATTTCTTATCAATAAATGTCCTTTCATCAGTGGCTTCCCGTGCCTGGCTCTCCTTGACGAACGTGAAAGTGATGAAGGCCCTAAAAGAGGGCTTTAATCTCTCAAGCATTCCTAATGAGTTTTACTCAACAATTATTTGATAAGAGTGAGACAGGACTGTAGGCAATGTGAATGATCCAGTTACCTGTGCAGATCATGCATGCACGCACACACACACACACACACACACACACACACACACACACACAGTCATGCATCCTCAAAGACACTTACATGTGTCCGCCCCCTTAAAGAAAATGAGTGTGCAGTGCACAGAAGACACAGGAAGATGTTAACATAATACACACTGACAGAAACACCGGAAACGCAACAAAGACGTGCAGTAACGCTGTGTGCAAACATGCAGTGACTAACCACACTGAGGCCCAGCTGCTCTCGCTGCAGGTAATCGAGATTTCTGCGCGCCAGGCTGGCCAGGTAATGCTGCAGACGGGAGTAGGTGTAAGGGTAGCAGTACGCAAACTGATAAACGTCATCCTCTCGGTCGAAACAGAAGGCGAAAGACATCACGTAGTTCCTCCGATGGTCGGGGCAGCGATAGTAATACACATTCTTGGCTGGCAGTCTTTGCCTATGACAAAGAAAGAAAGACAATATGACAATGAATGCACCTTGTTTGCTTTCTCAGTGAACATTCATACTTTTCAGCTGATGTAACTAAGGCTGCATAGATGAGGAAAATATTATTTTTAATTAGCCATATCGTCACGGTCACAACTCAATCAAGTCTAGATTGATCAAATAAAACCCCAATCTACATTATTTCCTGCCTAATGTTCTTGTCACTGGGAAATATCTTACATTACAGAAGTTTAATGTGTTTCAAATAGCTTTTCATGTCATCAATGGCAGTAAATAAGATTCTTTGGGTGTGACAGACAATTGCTGTCTGATTTACTTACAATATAATAAACAATTATAAAATAATAAAAAGATGTGAGAAGAGAAGAGAGGATGAGATGAAATGACATGAGAATAAAATAAAATAAAAAAGAAGAGAAAGGGTGAGAAGAGAAGACTAGATGAAGTGATTAAGTGAAGAAGGGTATAAATAAAATAAAACAAATAACAAAAAATCTAAAGAAAAATAATAGGAAAGAAAAAGAGGTGAAAAGAGAAGAGAAGATTAGATGAAATGACCTGAGAAGTGAATAAAAGAAAAGAAAATAAGAGAAGAAGTTAGAAGAGAAGATCTGATGAAATGAGATGAAGTGACAAAAAGAGTATAAATAAAATGAAATATTTATAATAAAGTAATAAAAGTAAAATAAAGGAAAAGTAAATAAAAAATTAATAATAAAATAGATAGGAAATAAAGAAAATGGAATAATTAAAATTAAATGAAAATAAAAGAGATAGGTGAGAAGAGACAACTATATGAAATTAAGTGAAGAAAATAGTATAAACAAATAAATAAACAAACAAATAAATAAATAATAAAAGTCTGGAAACTTGCAGGCCGATCTATCCTCTACATCCCCTACAGTCATTCACAGTACTGTTGTTCATTCAGCTCCCTCTCTCTCTCTCTCTCTCTCTCTCTCTCCCTTTAAAAACCCATCTAGATGAAGGCAAACTCTACCAACAAACTGTAAACAATGAAAATTTCTGCAGTGCACAATGAGCAGCCTGAACAATGAAAGCAATGTTATTTGCATATAAAATGATATACTGTGCTGTTAATCAGTTTTATGTGGCGCTGCTGAAAATAAATCTGCACATCTGCAGAGAAAGAGAGAGAGAGAGAGTGAGCAAATAGCAGTGAAGGACAGGCAAAGAACATACGATGGAAGGCATTGGAGGGAATAACACGGGGAGGGAGATAGTGAGAAGATGAGAAAGAGAGGAAAGATCAGAGCTGGGCTGGGCTGACTGTGGGACAGGGAAGAGAGAGAGAGAGAGAGAGAGAGAGATCAGATGGAGATGCTATCTATGTGAACAGCACAGAAGCTTCCACACGGCCATACTGATAAGAGAGAGGAAACAGCTCTCTAAAATCAGCCTCCAGTCCTTCCATCTCATTCTTTTCTACTAAACAACTCACAAACACACTGTACACTGATGGAACTGGGTTAGTGTCTTTGTTTGAACGCTTGAAAAGTTCTAAACACACACTTGTTCCCTTATCTTCAGCGACCCATATGCATAAATGCATACAAACACACAGACATATACAGTGGGATCCAAAAGTCTCAGACTATGTTGAGAATATGAGATTCTAAATCATGTTTAAACCTGAAAATATACTTTTCAGGATTTCTAACATTTGAAAATTAAGACATTGTTTTTCTAATTCTGTACTAATCTATGTTACTATTTTAAAATTAAAATAAGCAAATGTATGGCATTGACCACCATCAAGCTAAAAATACTAAAACTCTCTGAAATTCATTCATTTATTAACTGATATTATGATTATGAAAATATAATTATATATGATAATATATGATTATGAAAAATATAATAAAGTAAAATAAAATAAAATGTTGCACTAAAACATGCAAAACATGCAAAAGCCTGAGACTATATTGAAAATATGAGATTCAAAATCCTGGTAATAAAAGTTTTAGGGTTTCAAACAGTTTAATATTAAGAAAACTTATGATGTAAAATGAAATATTTCTTATTCTGCACTATGTCACAGAATCTATGTCACTATTTTAATATTAAAATAAACAAATTTATGGCATTGATCACCATCAAGCTAAAAATACCAATACACGCTAATCTGTGTTTTATTATTAAATATGACAAACAACTAAAACATTCTGAAATTCATTCATTCATAAGCTAAGCATAGGACTTTATGATTTGCTATGAAAAATAAAATAAGATAAGGTAAAATCAAATAAATAAAATAATAAAATAAAATAAAATAAAATGTTGCATTATATTTGAAAAAAACAAACAAAGCAAAAGCCTGAGACTATTTTGAAAATATGAGATTCAAAATCCTATTTTAAACCTGGTAATATAAGTTTTAGGATTTCAAACATTTTAATATGAAGAAAATTTATGATATAAAATGAATAAGAAATATTTCTGATTCTGCATTAATCTACATCAATATTTTAATATATTAATGACATTGATCACCATCAATCTAAAACTACAAAACATACTAATTTCATTCATTTATTCATTTAAATAAAATAAAATAGCATTGCATTATATTAGAAACATGCAAAATTGAACTAAATGTTACAGGTACATTATATGTCCGTTTTTCAAAAGTGAGCTAGCTACATAAGTATTGTTTTAAAGAATCATAGGCCTGATCCAAATGCTGTCAAGATAGGCAGTTTACAGCAACCAACATACAACATATGCATTGCTTAGCTTGTTTCCTGTATTAGCAAGCCCCTCGGGTGCAGCATTGTGATTGGCCGTTTAAAAGAGCATGCTCCACCCTGATGTTCATTAGGAACCCCACGAGAAATAAAGCTTTCGTATGTAAAACTATGCAGATATGAAACAGCCACACACAGTGCAAGCCAACATAACAGAGCATCATCCACACACACACCGCAGAATGTACACACACTCATTCCCAGACTCCTCTGCTACCTGAACAAAGTGAACCGCTGAGCCGAAATGAAAGTGAATTAGCTTTTCTCTGTGGAGGAAAAGACAGCAAATGAACGATCAAGCTGAGAAATCCTCTGGGGGACTGGTATCTCTACGGGTCTCAAAAGAGTGTTAACACACAGGACAGGTGCCTGCTTGGTCCAAACTCTACTCTAGTGCTAACACACACTCACTGACACATTACATGATCTCTAATGCATGTCAGGCTTGGCGACAAATATACTACATCACAAACAATCTCATGACCCTTCACTGTCTATTACTTACATCTTAACACACAGCCATCCCACTCACACACATAATGTTAAGCTCAAATGTCACTTAAAAACACAAACCGTAACCATTATTCATTTTTAGAAACAATTATTAGATATACAGTAATTGATTCATTTGAATAGACACAGCTAAACCTAAATTTGTATGTAAATCTCACAAAGGCAGTCTGGATCCCCAAAATGAAAATAAATAAATAAATTTTGTGCATCAAAACAAGGCCTACATTTAGGACCATTAAAATATTTTTCATGATTATTATTATTTTAAGGCAATTAGGCATATTTTATCCCCTTATTCTAATTACCATAATGCATCTACTGTTACTATTCCTGTCATTTTGAAAATCAGTATTTGTTTTTAATAAATGCGTTCAATAAACACCATGAGATATACACTACTGTTCAAAAGTTTACTAAAGCATTATGCAATTAATTCATTTTTAAGATGATGTTATGATTTGCAATGAAAAATAAAAGAAACATATACCATTACATTAGAAAAATATGCAAAAGCCTGAGACTAAATACTGAATTTAAAAAAAAAACCCATATACATATACATAATTTTTTAAAACAAATTAATACTTTTATTCCGCAGGGACATTATAAGGAAGCTGATCAAAAGTGACCATCGAGAGATTTTACAAAACAATTCTATATTAAATGCTGTTTTAAATGTTCTATTTATCAAAGAACCCTGAAGAATTAAATCAGTTTCCTCAAAAATATTTAACATTGATAATAATTAGAAATGTTTCTTGAACACCAACGGTAAAATGGTCCTAAAACAGCTAAATCTTCAACATCCATATTTCATTTATATACATGCACATATATTTGTGTATGGAGTATGTATATGTGTATACTGTATGTGTGAGTCTCATGCTCAGGGTCAGCTGTGCTCGCTGCAGCATTTGGCCTGCTTTTGAGTGGGGTTATCTTCAGGACCCGCGGCTGTTTGCCGTGCACCCCGACTACCCTGCCAAGCAGACATTAGACACACACGCGCGCGCTCACACACCTCTCCCCACACAGGGTTAATGAAACAGCGTGACACCTCACTTAATTTTTTTATTTATCTGTTTGGGCATTATCCCGGTTCCTCTCCAGCGTTTGACCTTGTTGGCTACTAAGCGAGTCGTGGCTATTGATTTTAATTACCCAGCGGGAATTTACTGCTCGCCTTTCCCGCGCCGCTGCGCCGCTATTGGCCAGAGAAAATAGCTTTGTGTGTTGCCCCTCTATGTGATAGAGAGAGAGAGAAAGCCTGGTGAATCTCGAACCTGCTAGGCGTTTTTCTGCAGTGTATGTTCTCCCCTCTATCATTCTCTCTCTCTCTCTCTCGTTGTGGCTGTTGGTAATTTGTTTTATCTAAATGATGGTGCCCCATGCCTCCCTGTGCTGGTGGATGTGGTACAATGCCCCCCGTTCCAAAACACATTTATCTCGCTGTG
>NW_015646356.1:453342-462402 GCF_001515625.1 Sinocyclocheilus rhinocerous | reverse complement strand
CAAACACATTTATCTCGCTGTGTGTCTGAGGGGGAAAAAAAAACAAAACAGGCCGGCGGACAATAACCTACACACACACGGCTTAACAATTGAGCTGCCCACCAAACACCTCGGCCTTTTATACACACTCCCCACCCACACAGGGTTAATGAAACAGCGTGACACCTCACTTAATTTTTTTATTTATCTGTTTGGGCATTATCCCGGTTCCTCTCCAGCGTTTGACCTTGTTGGCTACTAAGCGAGTCGTGGCTATTGATTTTAATTACCCAGCGGGAATTTACTGCTCGCCTTTCCCGCGCCGCTGCGCCGCTATTGGCCAGAGAAAATAGCTTTGTGTGTTGCCCCTCTATGTGATAGAGAGAGAGAGAAAGCCTGGTGAATCTCGAACCTGCTAGGCGTTTTTCTGCAGTGTATGTTCTCCCCTCTATCATTCTCTCTCTCTCTCTCTCGTTGTGGCTGTTGGTAATTTGTTTTATCTAAATGATAGTGCCCATGCCTCCCTATGCTGGTGGATGTGGTACAATGCCCCCCGTTCCAAAACACATTTATCTCGCTATGTGTCTGAGGGGGAAAAAAGAAACAGGCCGACGGACAATAACCCACACACACACAGTTTAACAATTCAGCTGCCCTCGGCCTTTTATACACACTCCCCACCCTGAGGAACACACACACACAGCGAGCTGTTGCTCTCCGGCTCTCTTTCCATATAGAGAAAAGGTCAGCGCCTGAAGCTCAAGGTCATGGACTTTAAAAATGAAAGAGTTTTCATAACTTGCTAAAGAAACCCAAAGTTTCTTCAACTCGAGCGGACAGGGCTATTGCCGTCTAGCGCTTGTATCTCTGTTTTCATGTGTGTGTGTGCGTGTGCTGTTAGCTAAACGGGCCGGCCCATACAGAGGTGTCATTCCCCATCGCGGCGCTTTTCAACTCCGTTAGCAGGAACACGACGGGGCCTTTGATGCCGCCGCGGCTGTCGGCTTCCCTCTGAAGGGAACTAGACGAGGAGGAAAATTGCTAGCTTTCATACGGAGCGGGACATCTTGTCTATATTCTCAAATCAATCAAGCGTAGAGGTCATCGCAGTGGCTCCTGTCTCTCTGACTCTTTCCGTCTCTCTCGCTCGGCGTTGGTCGCCCTCCCCTATTCTTCTAAGAGCACTGGCTGTCATCTGCTTAATGTTGTGAAGGTTAAATGGATTCAAATATGAGCACAAAGCTGTCTAGTGCCACGATTCTTCTCTCATCCTCCTGACAAAAACAGTTGAAGAAAAAAAGGGGATCTATTACACGTACGGATATTACATTTCATCACGACAATGATACTCAGATCTGTGCAGGCTCTTTTGACTTTGGATGTAGGCCCGTATTGTGTAATTATTGCTCAAACAAGTGATCCCTCTTCTAATGCATTTATTGTTTTACATTTGATACCGTTTCTTTTCTCTGGATTTTTCCGCCGTAATGTGAGAGGTAGAGGGAGTGGAGTGGCCCTCCTGTGATTGATCTATCATTTGGGACATGAATCAGACTGGAGAATAGCACTGGATGGCACAGTTACTAAGCAACCTCACTTGCTTTGTGGTCGAGCTGTCTATGTGCGATGGTATGTTTGAAATGAGGGGTTTTTGGCGTGCGAATTCACTGTGTGATTCTCTAAATGGTGAAGAGCGTTGAATGCATGTGGAGGATCAGCGATAGCAGAATGAATCTAGGAGCTGGGACCCAAATTAGCCAATTTAGTGAGGAGGGTAGACATTGTATTTTGTGTTGGTTAATCATAGTAGATACAAGTCATGATGGAGGTTGCCAGGTCTCCAAGATATTCTGGACTCTATATGACTTGAGACTATGGATTTTTACCCATTTTATCATCTGCCCAGAGTTGATAAATTGTTATTTTATTAAAGCATTTTTAGAATTGATAGAAATTGGATTTCTTTAACTTTTCTTTCGTTTTTTTCTCCACTAAATGGAATGCTTTTTTTGTCTTTTTTCTTTATATCTCCAAAAAGTAAAATATACAACAAGCTGGAAATTATACAGTTATAATGTAAATTCTCAAAAGCACTTTTGCTAAAAAAAACAAAACAAAAAAAACAATGGCAGTTGTATAAAAAATAACAGTTTTATTGATGCTGAAGACTATCAAAAGTAATTTTTGCTATTAATAGCAAGATGAAAAAATATAATCTTGGCCACAAATCAGCAGAATTTGCAATAACAATGCAGAATACAAAACAAAACAAAAAAAAATGGATGTACAAGATCCATGAATCTAACATTCTCAGTAACAAGTCTGTGGTCTAATATAGCCCACAATAATGTAAAATGGTTATTTGATTTAATATTCCAATGTCATTTAAAAAATTGTTTAAATGATCCAAACATTACTGACAAACTACATTTGCTAACCTACACTGTCAAAAATTGCTTTTCGAAGTTGACTGAAGTACATTTGACAAGAAAACCTATTTCAGACTTTCTACTTAAAATTTCATGTTTAATTCAATGTATTGCTCGCCATTTCGTAATAATTATTTCAAAGTTTCATCTACTAGATTTTTTTACATTAGTCTCATTCTAAGAAGGCACGGCACAAAAATGAATTACAAGAGGCTCCTAATATTGATTACAGCACAGCATTTTATTTTACTGATTCTAAGTGAGCCTATAGGGGTTTACTGTCTTTAATAAGCAGTGACAGATTAAATCTGAGTCTATCGTGATCTATTACCCTCACTAGATTGAAATGCATAGCTGAATTTGAGCTCAAGTGTTTATGAATTCTGCAGAATAGCATGAGCTTGTCTGTCGAGTGGCTCATGGCTGAACATGCCAAGTGCGTGCATTAAGCACACTGACACACGCACACACACAGACACACACACACACACACCCACACACACACACACACACACACTCACTCACACACACACACGTGTTGGATTCTGAGATGCAGTGCTCTTCACAAGCGCAGGGGGACACGTGTAATATTAGCACTAAGAGCCCTGGCCATCATACTGCCTTCACAGCTCGTAAATCATCCACTCATTACAGCTCAGATCATAAACGTAAACCCCTGAGAGAGTGAAAGAGACAAACTCTCAGGCTAATATATTCCAACCTAGCGCTCTTTACGACTGCTGCCCACCAAAAAGAGAGTCCAGGCACCTCTGGGGTGATATTGGGCGGATAATACTAGAACATTGGAACGGCAAACGGCACATTCAGATGCACTACCACACGTTGGCCTGTCTTAAAAAATAAACGGAGAGAGGATACGGATATCCCGGGTGTGTCGGTGTTCAGATTAGCTGTGAGATTAAGCGGCCTGCGTACAGGGGCGCTGGAGAGATTTGGCACTTATTACTATTGAACAAAATACAAAAAGTTGCACCAAAGGCTATAGGAGCTATAAAGGCTAAATGGTAAGTGGTTAATCAATACGGCAGCTCTGCATAGGGCACGTTAATGCTGCGATGGCTGGTACAAACACATCCTGACATAAAGGACAGGCCCTTTGATTTTACTTCAAGCATAGTACACACTGCAAAACAGGAACTTGCTGCCCTGCCCACTTTAGTCATTCATTCATTCATTCATTCATTCACAACATGTCAAGTCAGCAAACAACATGGAGAAAGTGTGTGGTCGTTTTTGCATTGAAAATTACTTTAAAGGACCCTTAGGATTACATCTGAACCAGTGTTATTTTAGTATCATTGATATATTATTATAGTTTTTAGTATTTCATATTTTGAATTAGATTTTACATTTTTTTAAATTTTGAAGTTTTAGTTTTTTTTTTTTTTTAGTTTTTTATTAGTTTTTTTAATTGTATTTTTTAAATGTGTCTATATAGTGTTTATTAATTTGTATTTACTTGTTTTAGTTATTTCAGTACTTTAAGTTAAACTTAAAGAGAATGAGAATTTTTGTATTGGCAAATGGCTGAAATGAAATATGTTTTGATTTTTGATTTTTTTTTTTTGTTATAGTTTTAGTTAACTATAATAGTAATAGTATTAGTAATATTAGTAACAATATTAATAGTATTAATAACCCTGATCTGAACATCAACAAATGAGATTAATCTGAACAGTCTGAGGTTAAATGATCTAAATAATATAGATTTTATTAAGTGAAAATTAAAAATGAGACCTTTGAGGTAATACGCCCCCCATTTGTTGCTGGCATTTGTATTATTTAATTTAATCATTATTATAATTCATGAAGTAATTATTTAAGAATTCCATGAATTAGATGCGCATTTAAAACATGTTCATTATTTAGCATAACCTATAGGCCAAATTGGGGAATCATTCAATCTGTATAATTAGTCTATTGCCACTACAACATGGTTTCAATTAAAACAATAGGCCTATAAATAATTCATAACTTCAGCTTTAAGGGATTCTGTTATTTGATTTGTCTATCATTCAGTTCTTCAACTAAACTGTTAAAATAAACAAATGCACATAGAATATTTGATTTAGTATTTTACATTAATAACATTTTTTAAGTAAAATAAACAGTAAAAGCACAGAGTTTTTTTAACAGCAGCATCTTCCACCATCTTGCCCTATTATTCAGGCATACATATCATCTGTCTCTCTTCTATGCATATTGCTCGTTTCTCTTGCTTGCTGGAGACGGTGTGCACACCTGGCAGGTCGGTCAGATTTCAAACAACTTTGGAAACATAGTTACGAGCGTGACTCACAAGTGTACATGGAACACATTATGATCTGGGGCTGTTACAGACATGAAAGGGTGACAAGTAACGTCAGTTTTCATTTAAGTCTAAGCCTTTAGATTTTTTTTTTTTTTTTAGTTTTTTATTAGTTTTTTTAATTGTATTTTTTAAATGTGTCTATATAGTGTTTATTAATTTGTATTTACTTGTTTTAGTTATTTCAGTACTTTAAGTTAAACTTAAAGAGAATGAGAATTTTTGTATTGGCAAATGGCTGAAATGAAATATGTTTTGATTTTTGATTTTTGTTATAGTTTTAGTTAACTATAATAGTAATAGTATTAGTAATATTAGTAACAATATTAATAGTATTAATAACCCTGATCTGAACATCAACAAATGAGATTAATCTGAACAGTCTGAGGTTAAATGATCTAAATAATATAGATTTTATTAAGTGAAAATTAAAAATGAGACCTTTGAGGTAATACGCCCCCCATTTGTTGCTGGCATTTGTATTATTTAATTTAATCATTATTATAATTCATGAAGTAATTATTTAAGAATTCCATGAATTAGATGCGCATTTAAAACATGTTCATTATTTAGCATAACCTATAGGCCAAATTGGGGAATCATTCAATCTGTATAATTAGTCTATTGCCACTACAACATGGTTTCAATTAAAACAATAGGCCTATAAATAATTCATAACTTCAGCTTTAAGGGATTCTGTTATTTGATTTGTCTATCATTCAGTTCTTCAACTAAACTGTTAAAATAAACAAATGCACATAGAATATTTGATTTAGTATTTTACATTAATAACATTTTTTAAGTAAAATAAACAGTAAAAGCACAGAGTTTTTTTAACAGCAGCATCTTCCACCATCTTGCCCTATTATTCAGGCATACATATCATCTGTCTCTCTTCTATGCATATTGCTCGTTTCTCTTGCTTGCTGGAGACGGTGTGCACACCTGGCAGGTCGGTCAGATTTCAAACAACTTTGGAAACATAGTTACGAGCGTGACTCACAAGTGTACATGGAACACATTATGATCTGGGGCTGTTACAGACATGAAAGGGTGACAAGATTCTGTCTTGTAGTGTTCACTAAGGTTTATGGACATTTAACAACTGAGGCCCATATGCAAATGCATGGAAATGAATGGGTACTAAATAAATAAAAAATAAACAAACAAACAAGCGCAAGGAAATTCGAACAAACATGAAAACAGTAATCTTCAGATAATTGGTTACCGGATGGCTCCAGCAGTGTGCAGGTGGCTAGTGCGGCCCCTGTCATTGGCTGTGTGTGGGAAGAGATGAGATTTCCCTATAGTGTCTATAGTGATGCTATAAGAACCAACATCCACAGACAGAGAGAACAGGCAGAGGGTCAACAGCACAGATTCTCATTACGAATCAACTACAAGAGCCTGAAGCACTTCTAACCATGCAATCGCAGGCACATAAATGCACTGAAATTGAAAAAATAAAAAATGCTTGAATCCAAAATCCCTACTATTACCTAATAACACTTACATTCAAAGATGTCTATAATGCATGGAGAAAGCTAACCATTAGCAGTCTCATTCATCTCAATGGCAGTTGCTCAACTGGTGCAGAACCGTTCAGAAGTATGTGATTTGAAATGTGTTTCCTACCTCATTTAACTTTTTGAGTCAATCACCTGAGCTGTAAATGCCTGCAAATTTAGTGAATCACACCAGATATATACTGTACATATAGACACAAAAATAAAAATTATTTTGAACCTTCTATTCAACTTCTATCTATTCATTCTTTAAAAAATGTATCAAGGTTTCCACAAAAATATTTGAAATGTTTCTTGTGCACCAAATCAGCATATTAGATTGATTTCTGAAGGGATTATGTTATTTTAAAGTTTTTTTAAATAGTAATAATATTTTGCAATATTACTGTTTTTACTGTATTTTTGATCAAATAAATGCAGCCTTGGTGAGCATAACTTAATCCAAAACAATAAAAAATTTAAACTCCACATTTAGGATCGGAGATCTTTTGCTAACATCTCAACCTCTACACTTCACAAAAGTGAATGAATGAACATCAGAAAGCACTGGCTGACAGAAAACTCTTTCCTTGGCCAGTAGATGGCCATAGATCGTGTGTTTAGGGCCTCGAAGAACTGACCCACCCTTTAATCCAAAATGACTCATCTTACATCACACTTATAAAAAGGGGGGAAAAAACATGGGCCACACCCTGTCTGCCTGCACACAATGAGGCTCATGTGATCTCCCTCTCTCACTCGTCATCAGTAAAATACTCCACAACACCCCAACCCGGGGCTGCATGTCCCAGGTGGCTCATCCCATCTGTAGCAGCGGCGTAATGGTGTGCGTGTGTGTGAGGGTGTGCGTATAGTGATCAGGCTATAGCAGTGGCTAACAGTGGTAATATAATGCTTGTGTGTGTATGTGTGTGTGTTTGCATAAGTGTAACCCCACAGTGGAAAGTAGCTGCCCTGCTGCGCTGAGGGATGTCTGGGGTAATTATCATAGAGCAGATGAGCCCTATGAACCAGCCAACATGGCGCCATGCCCCCTCATGGGGCACAGGGGCAGAAATCACACAGGGCAGGTACACACCTCCATACACAGACTGTAGGAGGTGGAGGCAGGTGTGCATTAGAGAAAAGAGGGTAATAACAGCCAGACAGGGTGACGTCTAAGAGGTGCCCTGGTGTGAATGTCTGTGTATGTGTTTACGTGTCGGTTTTCCGTGGTTTTGCCGACTTTCCCCACCTGAGTACCCCGTGGCCTACTGGGACGTCTGAGATTATGAGGGCACAGACAGTGTCGTCAGAATTCCCATTACACACATTGAGTTATTTGAGTAAAAAGCTACTCTGCTGTTTACGTGAAGGTAATGTTGAAATGCCTTTTGCTATCCCATGCAATAAGTAAGCTATTCATAGGATAATTTCCCCAAAGAGTGTAAACACTGCATCCTTATGGTGCTTGAAAAATATTTAGCTTGCTTGAGCGGATCAATGTGTCAACTTTTGGTGCGATTTTGGGTCGGGACTACCCGTTTGTCTGAACAATAACAGATTTGGATAACCTGTTTGGAAGTCATCATTAGTGGTGCAAGCATTTGTGCTGTGGACATGAATGGAACCTCAGATCATGAGGCTTGTTGAGAATTGGTTTTGGAGGACAATAAAACTGCTGAAAAATCACACAGAGTTAAGCAAGGCATACACTGTGCGATTTCAGCAATGTTTTTTTTTTTACATAACAACTCTAACACCAAGTGAAAATAAACATACTAAAATGTATTTGAAATACACTTGCTAAGCATACTACAAATACATTTACATATTTATGTATTTAAACATACCCTGCAATTGTACTATTGGACTACAACTTAAAGTCTGCTAAACTGAAACAACTAATTTTATACTTTAAAGGTGCACTAAGCAATTTTTGAAAAATGCTTTTGACTGCAGTGTCGGACCATGTCCCAAAACACACTTGCAGCCAATCAGCAGTAAGGGGGCGTGTCTTGTAATGATAGAGAGACGAGAGCACTCAATTTGAGTGTACAGGACGGATATTAGCAAATCGATTTTAGATAGAGAGAACTGGAAGATAAAAAAAGAGGAAAATATCAGGAACAAAAATATTTCAGGAACAAAACAATAAAAAGAAGGGTTACGACCAGGCAAGAGGTAGGACCCACGTAAATATTGGAGCAGCTTTCCAGTGGTGGAGAGAAACTCAAGGAGCGGTAAGGGCTCGAATCGGACGCCAAGGTTGCGTTGTTTCTTTTTGATAGGTGAGTAACGTTGATTTTGCATTGTTTCACACAACTTATCCATGTTGGCTTTTGTTTGAATATGCTCGTGTGTCATCCTCACTTGTTTCCGCGATCGTCGTTGCCATGGTTGTGTAGGTACGTGGGGGGCGGAGATTTCAAAATAGGGGCGAGGTCCTGTTGGGGTATGGACGTGTTTGTTTTGGTGCTTTCAAATATCAACATCGTTTGGCAAAAATCGCTTAGTGCACCTTTAATTGTGCGGAAGTAGTGCTGAGGTCCAACTAAAGATATACTGAAGTATATCTTTAGTCGTGGCCTAATGGACTAATGGATAGAGAGTCGGACTTGTAACCCGAAGGTCGCGGGTTCGGGTCTCAGGTCCGGCAGGGATTGTAGGTGGGGGGAGTGAATAACCATCGATCTCTCCACCTTCAATAACACGACTGAGGTGAGACCCTTGACCATGGCACCAAACCCCCAACTGCTCCCCGGGCGCCGCAGCATTGGCTGCCCACTGCTCCGGGTGTGTGTTCACTGCTGTGTGT
>NW_015646356.1:432777-450498 GCF_001515625.1 Sinocyclocheilus rhinocerous | reverse complement strand
TTTGGAAGGCCAAACAAAGTAGTTTCGCTTTCACAACGAAACAGCGTCACACATGGCGGCCTAGAGTGAGCAGCGGCCGGGGGCTAGAGTGAGGAACGGACAGAGGGCTAGAGTGAGCAGAGGCTGCGGGCTTGAGAACGGCACGGCCGGCGATTTCAACGAAGGAGCGTCCGGAAGGACATGTGACGACAACACTCCAAAGAGAAAGGAAAAATTGAAATCGCATCATATGACCCCTTTAAGACTGATATTATTCAACGATCATACAATCCTCATCAATAGAGACATTAGGTGTATGTGGAAAATAATGTGTTTTTTAACCTTAAACCGCATAAACACAGTTCATTACACCAAATACACAAAATAATGTTCTTTTTAGCAACATCATTTGACCACTTTAAGAAATGTGCATTGTGCACAAGTAGTAGTCCAAAAAAAGTTTAATTACAATTTTTATATCAGTAAGTCTCTTGTGAAATGTCAGTAAATAAGTGAACTATACTTAGAATAAAATTGTACAGTGCCTTTTTTTACTAGGCACTGTACAAGTGAATCACATGCGATGTAAAGTATATTTTATATATTTCTATATATTATATATATATTTATATTTATATTTTATAAAGTATATTTCACTATATTTTTGAAACAATCACACAGGACCCCCAAACCCACAACTGTGCAACCTCCATCAAAATTCGACCAACTGTCTGATTGCCAGTTGGAAGAAGTTATTTGCTTCTCATTGCCCCCTGTACACTGCAGTACAAATGATGCACAGCAAAGCAGAAAGTCATCCAGACTCAAAAAAAGAATCATTTGACTCAGAAATGGCGCATATGCCCAGCTTTACATTGAAGGCAGGACTCATATCTAGAAAACAGAACAGACACACAGAGACTTGGGTGTCACCTAACAACCTAACAAACACCAAACAACTACCCAGAAAACCCTAGCAACCCCATAGCAATGTGCTAAATACTGTCAAAACACCATAACAACTGCTTAGCAATGTTAATATTAATATTTTAAAGTTTTTAAAAAGATTATTAATACATTTTTACATTTTAAATTTCACATCTTTAATTATTTTTATTATTTATTTTACATATATTTTTTTAAATAATGAAAAAAGTCATTATATTATAATAATATTAATTTAATTAACATTTAACATTAATATTTATGCATTAGAAAATTAGAACATCAAAGCCTGATTATTGAAATGGTGACAAATGTCCTTAGTGGCAGTATTAATATATAATTTTTTTAATTAATTAATATAATGATTAATAAATATACAAATATTACCAATAAATAAAAGTTAAATTCATATTGTTAAACACATTAATTAAACATAAAATATATGGACTGTATTAAGTAAGTAAATGAATAATAATTAATATCTGTGTACAAGAAAATCAGATAATTAAAGCATGATTACTGGGATGATGACTAATGTTCTTCACATGCCCCTTTCACACATAAAGTTTTTACTGGTAAATTACCGTTAAGAGATCATGTGTGAACAGGACCTTTTCAAAAATACCAGTAAATTCAAAGTTGTAACATTAAAAGTAAATTACCGGTACAATGCTGTGTGTGAACGCAGAATGAAGATTACCATTATGCGCACTTACGATTTCAGAACACGCTCACGTAAGACGTCTACTCTGTGCCAATCATAACATTTTGAGGTACATGACACATTTACTCTGTGCTGTGTAGTTCGGTTTGAAGTTGTCTATATGATGTCTCTGGGCCAAAAGCGCTGCATAAATGTGAACGATTGACACAAAAATGAAAACATCAACAAAAACACTGACTGTGTATACCCCTCCATGTTTACATACACAACACCTGGAGGCGCAGCCGTTAAGAGGTCATTTCTGGTTAATGATGTTGAAACGGATGTATGAATGGTGCTTTACCGGTAAAAAGACGGAACATCGCTGCCTGTGTGAACATCCTGTTTTTGTATTTACCGGTAAAGTCATTCCGGTAATTTTACGACAATTTACAGGTATTATTGTGTGAAAGGGGCTACAGTCAGTATTGGTAATAGTGATAATATTTATGTTTTTAATTCATATTAATATAAAGATTAAAATATATTAAATATTGTATTAATTATATTACAATTAAATATATGTTAAATAAATATAATATAAATATACCACTATATAAATCTAAATAACATAACAATATCATATAAATATGATATTTACATAAATATTTGTGCATTAAAAAACAGAACATCAAAACCTGATTATTGGGATGGTGACTCATGTTCTTAGTAAGACCTAACTTAGTGAGATCTAACACTTCACATGGCAAAAACACAGAACGAAAGTGTTCGTAAAAAGAAACGAGTTGGGGGGGGGGAGAAGAAGGGATGCTCTGATGCAGGTGTGCCGTCTCTTTTCCCTCCCTCTCTTCCTCTATTCCTCTTTCCCAGGGGACGGCTGAGATGTGTTGGCTGACTGCATCAGCAGAGTAGGTGGAGCGGACCCAAGGAGACAGCCTGGCGCCAGTCTGCACTCCATCTCTACTCCACTCAAACACACATGTACATACACACACAGAGACACTGATAGAGATGGCACTGAGATAGACTGAGAGATGGAAAAACAGAGGGATGAGGGAGATGCAAGTGAGATGGCAGAGATACAAGCTGAAATCCATCCACATTAGTTCCATTAGATGTGAGCATCAGGTCCAGGTTGAGATCATACAGCAGGAAGTAGCATCGTAGGGTACGGCCCGCCGGCTAATGTAGCCCCAGGCAGTGCTGGTGTTAGGATGCTGAGATCAGACAGTGATAGGGTTTACTCTCCTCATAAACCCACCACAACATCACTTCTGATTTGTCTTTCTCACAGTCAACAGGAAAAGTGTTCATATACGCTGGCGTGCAAGAGCAGTTTTCAACTGCGTAATCTAATAATGCCTTCTGGGAAGAAAACCCACAGTTGTACATTAGCTGGACACTGAGGGTTTCATATTAATAAGTAGATCTGTTTTTCATCAGATGAATGGGCAGCTGGATTTGACCTGAGTGATGTCAAGGCATGCCGGCAAGTCGGTGATGTTTGCTATTGTAATGTAAGCAGGGACGGCGATGATGTCAGCTGTGTTTTTTTGTCCAATACCACACAAGGTGACTCTTGCAAGATCAAAACAATGACGCACTCGGCTAAATAAGGTCTCAAAGGAAGTGATATCAGCGCAAGACAGAGGTAAAAGCCGGATGAAGGTCAGAGGGTTGGTGAGTCAATGCAGACACAGTAGAGGAGGAAGAGATGGACCACTCGTAGAAATCTCAATGGGAGAAACTGTGAGGCTCAATATGGTGGCTGTACAAATCCAGTTAAATGACCTAATCAAATGGAATGTGAAAAGTACAGTTGGAATTTCCGAGGATAAAACAGGCAATTATAGCTATGCAACATTATATTTCGACCACTATCTGCCAATGCATGTGTCTTTCAGCATAATTTTCCCTTTAAAATGAGTGGAAGGTATGGAAGCTGGTTTCCGCCACGGAATGAATGAAATAAAAAGAAATAAAAAGATATAAACTCGCAATTGTGAGTTATAATGTCAGAATTTCCAGATAAAATCAAGCAATTATGAGATATAAAGTCAGAATTGCAGAATAAACTCGCAATTGTGAGAAATAAAAACAAATATTTTTAAAATGTATAGTTTTTATCGCAATTTGTGAGTTCAAATCCGCAACTTCTTTTCTCAGAACTGTAAGTTAAAAACTTGCAATTGCGAGTTTTAAAGTCCAGTACTGGCGGGAAAAAAACATTTTTCTGACATTTTCTCACAGTTGCGAGTTTTGTGAGAAATTGTGAGATAAAAAGGTTTAATTACTTTATTTTTTATTTTTTATTCAGTGGCAGAAACAGGCTTCCATAGGAACAACTATATTGTAGCTATTTTTTCATTTAAACATATTTTACACCATATTCAAAAAGCAGAATTGATTGTGGTGGTTAATAGATCTCACTGTTCAAAATCTACAAAGCTATATTTTAAACATCAAATATGATGACCACTTTCAATTTCCAGTTACTCAGAATCTTGTGTCGTGCAACTTTCACTATCCTACACTACACTAAACAATTCCACAGCATATTAATCAATTCTTCTACTGCACCATCATTCATCTCAGTAATGCTTCTATTACTCCTGAAAGTCTAAGGCCTAGAACTATCAAAAAACGAGAATTTAGATGGCTCGCCCTATTTGTGTAAAATTAATTATACTGCCAAATTCTAAGTGCTGCATTTTAATCTTTAAAGCAAGTCATTTTTTGCATTTGTCAGGATCTCATCTCTCTCTCTTTGCATCCTGTCCAGATCTGTAAACCATCTGTCCCTTGGGGCGTCCCTGCCTGGCACAGCTTGCCAGCCTGTCTGACCACATCCCCGCTGGCAAGAGTGCCAGCTGCAAGTTTGCTCTCTGCATCTCTGCTTCTCTCTCGCTCTCTACCCCATCCACCCCCATCACTTTTGGTGCCCACAGCCAGGCTGGTGTCTCCAGATGCCTGGGGGGGGTTTGGGAGGGTACGCTGCCTCCTAGACAGCAGATGCTGCCAATTAACTTCCCCGCCACAGGCTCTCAGAGGGAGTGTGTGCGGGTGCAGGGGCAGAGGGGAAGTTGTGGGGACGTATGTATGTTTGGGGGTATATTGGTCATGGTATTTATTGAATTGACCCAAGTCATCTTGTCTCAGGCAGACAGACAGCACTATGCTCTCTTTTCCCCATGTGCTCTTGGCCTGTCCCTCAGTGCCACATGCCACACTGGAGCCTCTGAAACATCTCAATTACACCCAGAGAACAACATACCAGCCAACCGGCCATGTCCCTGTGAGGGCAGGAGACACAGGATTCTGCTCAGCCTTGCAGTTTAGTTTTACCACTCATTACAAAACAAAGTGGCACTTATCATGCAAAATTATTGTTATTGTTGGAAATAGAGAAGTTAAATGAACTATATAGACACACTGTCCATTAGAAATGTCCACACAGACCATTCCTAGTCCATCCTGACTACCAGTAAAAAATGACAATGGTTATGACATTGATGCAAATGGAAGTACAAATAGGTTAATCAATCAGAACAGAGGTCATTTACATATAGCAAAAAGATTAAATGGTAAAATGGTCATGTAAAATAAAATTGCTTTACTGTTTTTGCTTTACAAATTCATTGTAAGTGGATCTCAGGGAAAATACTATTATTTTAATTATGAATATCTGTTCTAGATCTGTTGGGAAAATGATGGAAAAATAAGAAAATGGGTAAAATCTCACCACAAAATCAAAAGAAAACAAATATAAAAATATATTTGGCATTAGGAAAAGACATTTACTTTTTGTCAAAAATCTTGTTCTAATTTCTGTAATAAAGTCATAAACATACTTCATACCCTAGTGAAAAATAAATATACTAAATTGTATTTGAAATACATTTATTTCATGCTAAGTATACTACGAATACATTTACATATTAATGTACTAAATAAAAATACCCTGTAATTGTACTTTTAGTATACTAAATTGGTATACTTAAAGTCTGCTAAATTGGAACAACTAATTTTGTACCTTAAGCACTTTGATTGTGCGGAAGTAGTGCTGAAGTCCAACTAAAGCTATACTGAAGTATATTTGATTGCAAGTATACTTTAGGTACACTTTAAATATCTTGCATTTAAAGACTGATATTATTCAAAGATCATTCAAAGATCATACAATCTGCATCAACAGTCACATTAAAACACATTTTAAGCTTAATATTTAGTACTCCAAATAAAGTTTAATTATATTTTTTATATCAGTAAAGTCTCGAACGATGTGTTAGTAAATCTGTTAATAGATTTGATTAGAATAGAAATTGAAATACGACAGTTGTGACAAGATCCCTCACATTTCAAATCTGATGTCTGAAGATATAGTTTAGTGGATTTGCACTCAGGAGGAGAGAACAACATGAGGTACAAAACAAGACAAACAAGGAACCAGAGAGTCTCAGATGTCTAGTGGCACCTCAGCAAATGTGTTTGATTGACAGGTGTATGTGTGTGGAGGCAAGTGTGAAAGCAGGGGCAGCTGGGTACTGGCCAAAGAACGCCTGCACGAGTCATGCGACTGGCTACACGCACACATGGTCAAAGCCAAACGTCTCTGCATTTATGAAACTGACTTGGTAAAAGTCAAACCAACTATTAACAAAGTGCATTATGATTCAGCAGAAAATAGTAAAACCCTCATGGAGGGTGAAAAATTCAAACAGTTAACTGATGGAAAGCGATTAGTAAAGTATATTAGTAAAGCCGATTGTAATTCTTCCTCTATGAGCTCGCCAGAGGACGTCGCGTGGGCTTTAATTTCTGCTTGGGAGATTAAAATGGCTACTTCCCTGCTTTCTGTCTCTCATTCTTGTATTAGATGAGTGACAGATTACTACTTACTGAGGAGAGAGAGAGAGAGAACTTTGGCAGCAAACAGCGAAGGAGAAGCTGGAACTGCGGCATTATGCAGTAAAGGTAAATCACTCCGCGCGATGGAGCTCTACAAAGCCATTTACACATATAGCACCTCTGCATGCAAATTCATAACGGCTTGCCGCACGCCGGTCAGGTACGTGCAGGGTTGAACAGGTTTGACTGAGTATAACCTCTCCTTCTCTCCCTTCCTCGCTCCGTCTTCCGGATGTAAAGTACAGCCAAGCATCTGCTAAGAGTCTGTGCGATTGATGAAGCTGATGCGGCGGGATCGAAACCGCTTATAAAGTCAATAATGTTGGTTTGTTGTTGGAACACATACAAATCAGAGAATAATTGCGTACGCTGCTGGTGGAGCTATAGAATCTTTTGTTTATGATATGTGCGATTCCATGAAAATGTGACGGTGTTGTGCTAATTAGCCTGTGCTAATAAGCATTTCCCTTTGTGCTGTGAAACTGTACTTAAAGTAATTACACAGGAGGGTGGAAAAAAAAAAGAGTAATTAACCTTTACTATTATTACAGAAAAATTTGCAGAAATATTTCATATTATCGTCACCTCGCAGGTCGATACCGAAAACATTTCTCTCTAATTCAGAGAGGAAGAACACAACATTTTTGAAATCACAAATAGTATAAATCATTTCTGACCTGTTGTCCCCCAAACCACAGGCTAATTAAACATATAAGGTCCTTCATCTCCAGCAATGGCGCTGAGCTCTGGTTGGGCTTGATAACATACACTCCATAGTTCTAATATTCCTCATTTTTACAGGACCTATTCGTCCATTCTTCCCGCTGAACAGCTTGACGGATGGTTTGCCATCCTTGTCATTTAGCATCATTAGGAAATTACGTTCTCATTATCAAAAGCACATACACCTATTCTCATTCCAGCAGCGTTTTCTGCCACGCGACCATCAGAATAGTTACCTCAGGGGCCGCAAATCACACGTAGCTGGTCTAAACTACATGCAAACAACCATTATCTCTACATAATGGTTGAGAGTTCAAAGTGCATCCTTGAGAAACTCACAAATCAATAACAAAGGCTTTCATGGTGGGCTTTAATGAAGGCAAAGGGCCATGGGAAAGGGGAGAAAGTGACCTTTTATGTACTCCATACATGCATCCATTAGGCTAACCACAAATTAGATGCAAACGGGATATGGGATGCATGTATCAATATCATTCATTCAATGAGGCGTCCATATAAAACATATAGAGTGGAAGATCCACTGTACTGAGTTTATTGGCATTCATGTTTATTATTGCATACAAGGTAAAATGTTCAGTTCGCGTCTCAGACTTGTGAGTCACCTGATGGACCAGAGCGATCGGGGCTCTCGTTAATCTGAAAATATGTTTGGGATATGTGTTCCCTCTCCACACTTCACTACTCAGCCCTGCCTGAGCTATAAGCTCCAACCCCGGCAGGAAATGGCATTCAGCCAGAACGGAGATAAAACATAATGCAAAAATGCCACTCTGCCTGGCCTTGTCAGCCACCATGTTATCCTTCCCTTCCCTCCAATCTGTCACTCTGTGTCTACCCCCCCCATTTCTCATTTCCTTTCAGGAACGAAAGAACAGGACCCCCAAAATGAATAATGAAAGATTGGCATCAATGTTTTGTGTCTACCCCCCCCATTTCTCATTTCCTTTCAGGAACGAAAGAACAGGACCCCCAAAATGAATAATGAAAGATTGACATCAATGTTTTATGAAGTAGCCACCATATTATTTTGAAGGAAGGCAAGGATTAATGAAAATATCACTTATTTATTTGTGTCTAGAGGAGAGAAAAGAGAGAGAGAGAGAGAGAGGGGAGGGGAACCGCATTAGTGGATCCAGGGGAAGACTTCGGCTATACGGTGACCACACGCTCCTCTCTCAAACCTACTGAGATCTTTCACACATGCCGCAGAACCCTAATGGGCACCGGTAAGCTTCATAAAAAAATCAACCCCAGGTCAACCAGACGAATTTATTCAGGGGGAGGGAGACTCAAATTTATTAAAAAAAAAAAAAAAAAAGGACCCAGGTCGAATTAATTATTCTTGCTGATTCTAAAATGTGATCTAGAATCTGATTTACTTGAGTGTTAGGGAAACCTATGAGGTTTTAAAAAATCAGAGGCAATGCAATAACCCAGAGTGAATCATAAAACCAGTCAAGAACATCCATTCACCTCAAAATAAAAAAAATAATAAAAAAATAAGTTTTATTTGGCTTAAAGAAAATGTCTATTGTTGAGCCATTAAGATTTTCTGCATTGTGACAATATATTTATGACAGTTAAACACATTTTACCCTCAGTTCTTAGTAATAATGCAAAAATATATTTGTATATCCTTATTAGGGTATGCCAACAAAATAACAGAAAAAGAAAAAAATATTTTAAAAAGAATAAAAAAGTACACACACACACCCCTTGCCAGTTGATCCACTAAAATAAAATAAAATAATAGTAAATTTAATAGTAGTATTATAGTACAGAGAATCCAATGAGAATAACCACAAAGGGTTTGTTTACGCAACAAAAATTAAACTTCTGTCATCATTTACTCAAATTAAATCTGTTCATCATATAAAGTGACTATATCTCTTCACAATGCTTGGATTAAAGAGCTCAAATTATATGGAATCCTTTTACAATGCCATTATGATCTTTTTTTGGATCATCTAAGTTTTAGTTACCTGGACAGATTTTTCATTTAGAGGTCAAACCAAAGTCTTATGGGTTTGGAATGACATGAGGGTGAGTAAATAATGACAGAATTTTAATTTTTGGCTGAACTACTCTTTTAAGAACAATGGGAATTACCAAAAAATTGGTAATGAGAAATCAATGCGAAAAAAGTGCAAAAACGTCACTGTAAAAAAAACGTCACAATTCAAAAATCTTAAAAAGGCTTCATTTTTGTTATACAAAATATAATTTCTTTTTTTTTTTTTCTTTTGATGTCAGGGTGAAACTGGGCATGTTTTGGTATGATTCACACACACAGACAGAGCCCCAGGAGAGGGGTGCATGTATGTGTGTGAGGCTCCAGGCCTAAGATCAAACAGACGGAACATTCAAACAGAGCAGGTGCCTCTGCCACATTCACTCAGTGTAACACACATATCTGTAATAGCCCACACCTGAGCTCGACAAACACACGCCGAAACGAGTAAGCACACACAATGATCACAGCTGAGCCTGCGCTGCCGCAGTCGCGTTTCCCCCGGCTTGCTGACTACGGCTGGCCGCCGTCCCGTCCCGCTCCCCAGCAGAGAGATTACTGCACTGCCATTCTTCACTGTCTGCTTATGACTTCCTGCATGCACTGGATGACTTTCATTTAAACCCACTGAGGCTGCATGGCTCCACGCCCTCCCTGCTCGGGCCCTATTGTTCATTCATGCGAGGGAGGGGCTTCGCTCCGTATTGAACTGAATGCTGGGATTGGTACCGCAGAGATATGGGTGGATTGTTACAGCAAGTTAGTGCTTACTCTGTAAGAAATAACAGTTCACAACTGGAAAATGGAGAGCTGAGAGTTCGTGACCACAATTTTTCTTTGCCGGTCGAAGCCAGACACACACAAACTGGAAAAGGCTTTGGAGCATTTTCCCCCGCTCTCATAATGCACACATACACACAATCACACGGCAGAATTTGTGTCCTGCAGTGGTTTTAATATTCATTCTCTGCTTGTCAGAGCTCTCTCTGGGCCTGTGTCCCTGTGTTACCGCTGTAGCTCTCTGTTGTGTGTGGATGCTTCACTTGTGTACAACATTCTGAATTTAAGAATTGACTGCATTCAAATTCAATTGAATTTGCCACTCTTTATAGAATTTTTGAATAGAATAGACATCTAAAAAAAAATAATTCTGTTCTGTTGAACTTTCTATTCACTAAAGAAGCCTGAAAAATTAAATGTATCACAGTTCCCACAAATATTATGATTTTATTTTGTAAAAATTGGCTGAGTTCAAATTCATGACTTAGAATTTGACTTGAATTGGCGACTCTTCACAGGATTTTGAAATAGAATTTAAATGAGAATGACAAGAAAAGGGAATCATTCATTAGAGAAATTTCATTAGTTCAAAAAAACACAATTCATTATGGCTTCCCCCCCCCCTCTGATATGCAGAATGAATTTTCCGTAAATGATTAGGCAGTAGAATTTTCTCTAATATATATTGAGTTTACACGGCGGGCTAGAGTGAGCGGAGGCCGGCGGGCTAGAGTGAGCAGCGGCGGGCGGGCTTGAATGAGGAATGGCCGGCGGATTAGACGAAGGAGCAGCCGGTGGGTTTGCGGCAACCACATTGTCCCAACCCCGACGTGTGTGATTGAAACAGCTCTCGTCATAAAGCTGTCGGCGGGCTGATGGAGGAGATGGACCGGGTGAGGATGCACACCTTGCTCTACTTTTTCTCCTACTCCTGACATGCAGCTGAATGGGAGGATTTGCTTCTGTGACCTTGGAAGTGGAGTTTTGAATCACAGAGTGGCAGGAACATTCAGAGCTGACCTCGAGCTCCCATAACAACTCAACTCTGACACTGCGACTTCACTGTACCCACCCAGCTTTAAAATAATGCTCCAAATGCACTCTATTGCTATTTGTATACTACAGAATATATAAACACACGCACACACACACACACACACACACACACACACACACATATAATAATATATATAGAGTTCAGTTCTGAGAGAGATTCAGCACTGGCTCTGACGTGAGCACCGGCACTATTTTGATGGAAAAGGAGTCTCTCTCTATCTCTCTTTTCCTGCGGGCACTGGTGCATGTGAGATTTGCTGGATTCACTCCATTCACATTTCTCTTTGAGTTTTAGCCCCTCACCTTACACACACACACGCTCGACAGCAAGGAAGCAGCGTGCTGGCACTAGGAGGTCCTCTCCCTCTGGGCTCTACTCCATTTTACTTGAGATTTGAAGTGACCTTTGCGGTGCAGCTGCAGGTCTTATGATTTATGTACCCAAACAAAGAGCAGTGCAGCGAATTCTAACCAGAACCACCATATAATACCAGAGAAAAACAGAGAGCAGGAGAAAGAGATCACAAAAGTACACAGAGAGTGAAGAGAGAAAGACAAAATGTAGATAAATGCAACTTACTGAAGAAAATTGTGCTTAATGTATGAATAAAACACAACTGGAGATAAATGAAAGGGCTAATTTAATGTGATTATATACAGAAATTATATTATTTTATAGAATTTATAACATTCCCAAATGCCTGATATTATAAACATAAAAACTATTTTTTAAAAACAAGAAAATAAACTTTCAGCACTAATAGCAACATACTGTACAAATGTTTGGGGTCAGTAAGATTTCATTTTATTTTTTAAAGAAATTAATACTCAGCAATGATGCATTAATCTGATCAAAATGGACAGTAAAGACATCTAAAAAATATATTTAAAAAAAATCTGTTCTGTTGAACTTTCTATTCACTAAAGTAACCTGAAAAAGTAAATGTATCACAGTTTCCACAAAAATATTAAGCAGTACAACTGTTTTAAACATTCCACAAATATTTTATTTTTTTTTATTTTTTTTATTGAAATGACCTCAAACTTCTGAATGGTAGTGTAAACAAAAAAAAGTAAAAAAAATAAATAAAAAAAAGGTCACTTTATTTTAAGGTCCAATTCTCACCATTATCAAACCATTAACTATGACTTTTGCCTCAATAAACTTCAATTTGCTGCTTTTTAACAGTTAGAAAGGTAGTTGTTACGTTTAGATATTGGGTAAGATTAGGTATGTAGAATATGGTCATGCAGAATATGTGCTTTATAAGTACTAATAAACAGCCAATAAGTTAATAATAGGCATGCTAAAAAAAAAAAAAAGTTAATAGTGGGAATTGCTCCCTATACTAAAGTGTTACCAAAAAATCCCACTCGCAACTACCAAAACTTACAAAAACATACAATATTTTTGGTCATCTGACTTTTGTCAAGCATTCAAAAAGTAGTCAGCATTAATAACAAACAAAGAAGACATGACTGAGGAGACAAATCACTTCCTTTCAAATATTAGGGTCATGTCCCCTCTGTCCCCTTCCAAATCTACGCCTATTGAGAGTCTCACGGCTGGAGATGGTGGTATTAGGCCATGTGCAAGACATCGATTAGCAGACAACTTTCAGAATTACACGCTTACCATCTGTTGACAGTCTCAGATTTAAAGCTGAAGCATATTTTGTGAGTCGCTCTGGATAAGAGCATCTGCTAAATGCCTTAATGCAAGTTCAAAGAGTTCAGGACTGGAGCAGGCTGGCACTTAGTCCAGTCAGTTGGGGTGTCAGTTGGGCCAGGCGATGCTCGTGTGGAGCCGGCCCTCCAGGCGGGTGCCTGAGAAGGTGGTGAGGAGATGTGAAGAGGGAGATGTATTAGTAATTAGGCAGTAAGGCAATTAATTAGTATGGGGCTGCAACAGTGCAGCAGGGGATCTCTGGCAGGCGTGCTAAAAGGGAGAGGCAGAGGGCGACCCACACGTAAGAGCTCTCGAAGACGATGGCAACACGCCATCCCGCCGTCAACATCTCAATGTTGTCTCAAAAGGCTCTTTTTGGTAATAAAAGTTTTATTCATTTTATATTGTTAGAAAAAAACGTACTATGTCTCGTCTTAGTGAATCAACTGCAGCTTATGTAGGGATCCAGGGAACACAGACACGAGGCATACTTAACTTCATAGAGACTGTTCGAGTGAGCCTGCAGGCCTGAAAGCCTGATTTAACAACCCGTTTGAGCTCAGCCTGAAGATGATGTGTGATGTATGCCATCAGAGACTCTCAGATCAATGAATGCACCAAACACAACAGCTAAAAAAAAGTGAATATTACAATTATACAAAGCATGCATACTTTGATACCACAGAACTAAAAGCTTCGTGTTTAAATAATGAAAGAAATCAAAGAATGTTTTGAGGAAAGGTTTGAAATTATATGTATGTCAGCATGAGAATGCCACTACACGTTAAATCACTGCTGTTATTTAAAGCATAAATAGGTATGTTATACTAGTAAGTACATTATATTAATGTTTTCATGAAGAAAAACTGATTGACCTGCTTGGTCTTTAGACAAAGAAAAATTTTTAAAAAATGTCAAAGGGAAAGGTAACAGTTTATAGAGTGTTTATACAAGATAAACTTCCATAAATAAGTAAATAAACGTAATTCTCAATGGTAGCCGAGGAGCCGAACAATAAAAGAAAAAAGTGAACACAATTTTGATTCCAAATGAGAGGTGCTAAGAGTCCTGGACAGCCCATAAGAGTTAACAAATAATAATAATAATATGAAAAATATGAAATAATAATAAAAGCAAAATGGAATAAAAAAAAGTAAAATAACCATTTGGCTGATTTGTACATAAACAATTAGCTTAAAGGGGTCATATGATGCGATTTCTATTTTTCCTTTCTCTTTGGAGTGTTACAAGGTCTTGGTGCATAAAGAAGATCTGTAAAGTTGCAAAGACTAAAATCTCAAATCCAAAGAGATATTCTTTATAAAAGTTAAGAGTCATCCACGCCTACCTAAAACGGCTCGTTCTAACACGCCCCCACATGTCTACGTCACTATGTGGGAAGATTTGCATAACGCCGCCCAAATGTTCACGCAAAGAAAGAAGGCATAACTTTTACTCTCACTGTAGTATTGTTGCCGCCGCCTCCATGTCGTGAAGGTGCTGTGTGTTTCTACTTTGTTTGGCCTTCTAAAAGAGGACGATATCCGCTTCGTCATGCCTGGAGCTGATCGGTGCTGGTCGCTGAGGGAATTCATCAACTTTCACCGTGGACGAAGCAGAGTCCACCCCGGGGTCGTCACATGTGGTTGCCACAAGCCCACCGGCAATGCCGGTTGTTCTGACTCACAGACTGTAATTACGTTTTTTATATTTAAAGAATTTGCCACTGACGATTCAAACGCGAGTTTTGTGCAGTAGCACTTGTTGTTTGTCATTTCTCCGATCACAAATGCAGACATGGTTTTATGTTTACGCGGCGCGACACAATGATTAATCCGTAATTATGTCCCCACTGGATGCAACAAATGCCTCGTTTGTAATGGGTTTTCATGTTTTTGAATCGTCGCTCCGGCTGGACAGGGCATCACAGTATGGTAAGGGGCGTAACATTTCCGTCACACGCTTGAGGTATTCGGCCAATCACAACGCACTGGATAGCTGGCCAATCAGAGCAGACCTCGCTTTTCAGACCGATGAGCTTTGTAAAAATCGACGCATTTCAGAAAGGCAGGGCATAGAGGAGAAACAATAATGTACAGTATGTGGAAAATAATGTGTTTTTTTTACTTTAAACCGCATAAACACATTTCATTACACCAAATACACAAAATAATGTTCTTTTTAGCAACATCATATGACCCCTTTAAAATGCACATCATAATGACTGAAGCAAAACACAGAAATATACACAGTATAAAACAAATTTCAAATAATGCTGTTTAAACACATTCAACTCAAACAGACAAACATTCATACATGTCGCAAAGAATCCCATTTGACTCCAGGTTAGCATTTAATAGACTGCGTGTCTCCAGTTTCTCCCTACATTTTCTTAACCTTGCACATGACTTCCATCAAGACTGGAAGGGCCAGTCACGGCTGCGACGATGCTGATATTGATTGGTAGTTTAGTATTAAACAAGCATTCTGGTTTTGATAGTTCTCGTGATGAATTCTAATGGATTTTTTCCATTGATCACATGAGCGAATATAAATGGAGTTTGAAGCTGTTTTTTTTAAGCTGTTGAAGTTTTAAGCAGAGACACGCTCACGGGTTCTGACAGAGGCCTTGCGACTTCCCGAAAAACTCTGCGTTTTAGCTCGGAAGCCCTTCTAATCTTAAATGGAAGAGCGCACCAAGCAGCCAAACAAAATGGGCTCATATTCAACATCCTGCGGGACAAGCAATGCTGGATCCAACCCGAATTTGACCCTCTCTGGGTACAGCGCTAAACGTGTCAGGATAAATGACACTCGTTCCCGTACTATGCTTTTAATCAAACCCTGTTATAATTAATGCCACACTCCATTGCCCAAACAAATATCTCTGTCAAGGTGCTAGTTGCCATACAAGTTCTCCTCAATGATGTGATAACAGGGGGCATCCTAATTGCTTCTGTCCCGAAGATGCTGCCATATACGGGCACAGATTTATCCTGAAAACCTCTCCTGTCCAACAAGTCCATAAAATATTTTATCACTCTGGCGCTGGCTAACTTTAATAAAGCCAGTGACCTTGAGGGATTGCCCAGGGGAAAGATGAAGCCTCTCTCTCCGAGCAGCAGATGCGGTTCTTCCACGCAGGGGTACTTATCACAGCTCTACTTAATTACCTGCTCTAATTTCAACAGTTTTTAAAATGACCTCCGCACCAGCACATGACAGGCTGCTTTAATTAAACAAATAAATTCGGTGCTTATCTAACAAGATCAAAGCGCTCATTTGTCACAGTGATAGTTAAGAATGCTGATAATGTTATCTGGACCGGACTGAGTTTTTGCCACACAGAAAGACTGGTGATCTCATCTTAAACGAATGCGATAATACAGCCAAGATTATGAATGCTTGTACCATCAGATTAGGAGAAAAAGACAAAAGCTGTTTATGTGCTATGTTTTTCTTCTCATACATTTTCACTGCTGGACCGATCTGCAAAGTGTGAAAAACGGCTCTGAATTTATGAAATCTGCTGGCGACAGAGTGAAGGCAAGTTTTAAACGTGTCAGATCTTTCATGCACTGTTTATATAAAGTCCGTGGCCACACATAAAATCTTTCAATCTGTTTTTCAGTCAATATATCACTCTCTTAACCAGAAGGGAAACAAGCATTCTAAAGCACGCTTCAATAGCGATATATCCAAACACTGGTAATGTCACACAAACACATGCTGATCCTGAAGTTTCTGACAATGTCATGAATCATAAATGCTGCCAAACACAGTGTGACCTTGCAAAATAAGAACTAGTGGTGAACAAATCGTCGTCTTTCACTTCCATGCACTGATTCGTAAAGCATGTGACTTGATTACTTGTCTTACATTGTGTGCAACACAGCAAAAAGAAATGTCACTTCCACGCTAATCCTAGTATATTAAATATCAAACATGAAATAAGAAGAGAGTGGAAGTTGAGAAACATTGCATATAATATTATAAGCCCCACATAAGCCCCATAAGTTCTACAAAAAAAAAAAATGTCGCCCGGTTGTGGGTTTGAATTAACACATTGAGTGACGATTCAATGACTCACTTATAATACTTAAAAACATTCTGATTGTCTGGATAAGACACAAGCTATACTAGTATACTCAGTCTCAATGTGGAGATAACAAGGGTCGAACAATATCCAACAAGGGAAGACCAATTTGAAAATATATACATACAAATAGGGCTGGGCGATATAGTTTCCCCATAGGTTTGTAGCATTCTAAAAGCTCTTTATTCCAAAGATACTAAAATAAGAAGAGAGTGGAAGTTGAGAAACATTGCATATAATATTATAAGCCCCACATAAGCCCCATAAGTTCTACAAAAAAAAAAAATGTCGCCCGGTTGTGGGTTTGAATTAACACATTGAGTGACGATTCAATGACTCACTTATAATACTTAAAAACATTCTGATTGTCTGGATAAGACACAAGCTATACTAGTATACTCAGTCTCAATGTGGAGATAACAAGGGTCGAACAATATCCAAGGAAGGAAGACCAATTTGAAAATATATACATACAAATAGGGCTGGGGGATATAGCTAAAAATGTTTCATATCGTTCGGTATCAATAATTATTGACATTTTTTATAACCTTTTTTAAAACAAAGAGCAATAGAATTTTTTTTTTTATTAAAACACTGTATTTTTAAATTAACCCAATTTATTGAGTTTAAACAGTCAAACACAATGAAAATTAAACAAATATCTAATTTCTAATGTTTTATATGCAGATTAAATAGGTCTTAAGCAGAGGCGGACAGTAACTAAGCACATTTACTTGAGTATTGTACTTAAGGACACTTTTTGAGTATCTGTACTTTACTTGAGTATTATTTTTTCTGGAAACTTATGACTCTAACTTCACTACATTTGAAAGACAAATATTGTACTTTTCACTCCACTACATTTCTAT
>NW_015646356.1:417792-429295 GCF_001515625.1 Sinocyclocheilus rhinocerous | reverse complement strand
CATTACATCTACATTAACTCATATAAATCAAATATAATTTCGTAAATTGCATAATTAATTATGAACAAAACAGCATCATGTATTTATGCATTGCTTAATCCAAAGAGCCGAAGCGCCATTCACTCAGATTGCATTTAAAAACACATGAGACGCAGTGAAAAGGAATAAATCTCCACAAATTCGCGATGTGTTTTCTAAAAGTTTAAACTGTTTTAACTTTGCATGGCTACATCTCTTGTGTGAGACGCGAGTGCAGCAGTCATATATTTGTCCATCTAAAAATGCGCTGAATATGCATTCTGTGTGAATTGTGCTTGGTTTCGGTTTTAACCCATTCAAGATCTTCTCCGCATTGAGCTTCTATATTTCTCTAATATTTTGAATGCATAACGCAGCAACTGTGCGTCTCGTGGGCTAGACTAACAAAACATTAAAATGCAACAATGTCACTTACATCATCATCACCGCATCTCGTGCTCCACTGATGACGCTCCCTAACATTTGATTGTACCATTTTTGTATTTAAATGCAAATGTTTATTTTAAATTCGACTAATATTCATTTCTTTTATTCACAATCTCCTCATCACAGGCAGGCACAGCACTCAATTCAGCATGTGTTCATGTTTGTGTGTGCTGTCTGCGTCACTCAGAGCACGTGCCTATATCGTGCACTATATCGAACATTTATAATATCGTTATCAAAGAAGGTGTACCGTCGATAAATATCGATACCGTTTTATCGCCCAGGCCTACATACAAACGTGCGTGACTTTAAGACCACGAAGCATTGTAACGCAGAGTATTCCAGCAGACACAAAAAAAAACAAAAAATAGTTCAGAACAAAGAGTGTTAAAAAATAACAATAATAAAATAAAATAAAATAAAAATTATTCATTTGGCAGACAATAAATAAAAATAGTTCAGAACAAAAAAAAGTTATTAAATGGTGTAAAAATAAATAAATAAATACAAATCTGGCATCTACTTTCTAAAATGCTGGTTCTAAAAAAGAATAAAACTTTAGCATAACTAGCACCGCAAAGCCATGTTTTTTTACTAGGTTATGCAAACTGGATGCTACATGTATTTTGTTGAAATGTAACTATTACAAAAAAGTACCACAATATTGCCATAACATAATATTTTTGGGAATTACCATGGTGGTAATAAAATGGTTCAAAACAAAACATATTTCAGAACAAATAGTGTTAAAAATAAAATAGTACCATGATATTGACATAACAAAATATCATGGTAATACCAGTGTTTTCCCAAACTTTTTTAGGAACTACTATGGTGGTAATAAAATATAAACAAACAAACAAACATAAATAAATTAATTAAAAAATTTTTTACCATGATTGCCATTTTTCTGCTTTGTAAAATACTGGTTCTAAAAAACTAATATTGTTATATAATCAGCATAGCAATTTCAGTGAAAAATCAAACTGAAAAAATAAAAAGAATTTCAGAATTGCTTTAATATATTTTTAAAAATCATTTTAAAAATCAGGTTTACATTGGATTTTAAATCCCAGATTTTCAGTGTTAAATGTTAAACCCCACTGTAAGAAAATGCAAATTAGCAGTACCATGATATAAATCAAAGCCCTATAGCATTACCATTTGATGCCATCAATGAATCATGCAACTGCCACATACTTTTTTTTTGTAAGGGTGTTATCATCATCATTATGATCCAAGCGTCTCAAACAAAGGATGGAGACACGTAATCTGTAGAACACCACAGCATTATCATGTTAATAATCCACAACAGCAGCTGAGGACAGAAAAACAACAACAGCATGACAAATAATACCTGCTTGACAATGCACTCGAGACACTTTACTGCATGATCAAGAGTCTTAATGAGCTGGCCAAGGAGATACCTGGTTGGCAAATAGAGGGAGAGAGAAATGGAGAGAAAGTCAGACAGGGAGAGAGAAAGAGTGCCAGTTTGACTGAAGACTCCCTCTCTTCAACTGCATGCCGGAGGGTAGAGCTGAAGTCTCTTCAGGAAGCAGCAGGCTGGATCTATGGAGGCACCTCTCTGAGACACAGACATCTGCAGGCCTGACAGCCTCTGACAAATGAGATCCAGTTAAAGCTAAACAGCTCACTCTCAGCACCCCTCATCCCAAATGAAAGAACCCCAACACACACACACACATACGCGGGCAGGCTGAAGACCTGTCAAGCATGCAAGAAGACTGGATGGCCTCCGGCAACAATCTCACACATTCAGTGGTGAAGGTAGCTAGGGGGCTACACCCCAACGCAGCATCCATCCGTATGACCGATCAGAGACATGGAGAGTGAGATGGGAGAGAGAGGAACTCTGTGCTAAGGACAGATTTCTACACATTCTTGTTGGTGGCTAAGGTGTGAGAAAAGCTGTCATAACAGAACAGTGCAGGCTCTGTCTGTCGCTGAGCTGTCCTTGAACTTGGTAAAGTGCAGTTCCACACTCGCCAGAAACATGACGTAGCATAAGCACTACGCGCCACAGACGTCACATCACTGTCACTCTTTAGTGCCACTGAATCGCACTAAGCGGCCAAAAACAGGAAGTGATGGCATGAGGAATGCTTTTGAAACACTACAGTAGCTGGTCTATAGGGGTCAGGGTTCGGCTGGTTAGCATGGCATCTTTTTACCTGCTGGTAGAGGCTGGAACTGCACTGTTTGGCCTAAAAAGACAGTTTCTTCATTGACAGGCATTTAAAAGACTCTGCAGCTGTATATTATGGCAAAACATTTTTTACATACACTATGTTCTGGGGTCAGTAGATTGTTGTATTTTCTTTTTTGAAAGAAATCAACAAGACAAAGTGCATTAAATTGATCAAAAACTACACTTACATTACAACAACAAAATTATGGTTCAAATAAATGCTGTTCTTTTAAATTTTCTGTTTATATGTAAAAATTACAATGAGTCCAGTTGGTTTAAAAATAATTAGGGAAAAAAAGTGGTTCAGAAAAGTCAAGTTAGGTCTGAGAAATGCTCTGTATAACTTTTTTGCAGATGCCACTTGGTTTGATATTCTGTAACTAATACAAGGAATTTCAAACATTTTTAAATGTGACTTAAAAAAAGTGTCTTCAAAGACTTAAAGTATGCCCAAAAGTCTCCAAATACTTTTTTGGGGCCACTGCAGGCTTTTAAATCAGGTGCAAATCTGAGAAGCGGACTCTGATTACTGACATTAGCAAGAGGACACACAGCGTTTGTGAACCAATTTAAAAAGTCTGAAGCTTTTTATCCCACCTTGATGACTCATATCCATGCATACAGATGCATTCATCCATTCAACACAAGAGGATAGAGATCCAGATGGAGAGATGTTCATTCAACACTCGTGCTATGTAAGAGGGGGATTAGAGGGGGATTTGATTTGTCACCTCATCAAGACATGGGAGGAGTCTCCTCAGTTAACTTTACCCTCTCCTTCTCCTCTTCTCTCTGCTCATGTGAGCTACTAATACAGTAATTCCCAAAGACTGATCCTCACCTACCCTTTCCCTCTCTCTGAAGGGCCACTAACTGAAGGAAAATGGCCTGTGTAATGTCCTCCACTCCGGTGTGGATGGTTGATTACAGGTAAATGGAGTTTGCAAAAGCAACGGGAAGTATTCTCTGACTCATGTGGCCATTAGAAGTAAGGATTACGAATTCAGCATATCCTTGAGGACTTTATCATAATAAAATCTTGCTTAAGAGGCTATGGTGTAGTGGCTACGGCTCAGGGCTTGTAGCCAAAGGTTGCTGGTTCAATGGCTGTGAGTCAACACCACTGTGCACTTAACCCAAGGTTGCTCCAATGGGAATGTTCCTGAAATACATCCAAAGTGCTGTTCTACGGCTATGTTGTTTGGAAGTTGTAAAAACTATTTCAGCAGGCTTGGTCGTGTGCTGCCAAAGCAAGAAGACACAATAGTCCCTGAGTAAGAGTGATTTACAGTCTCTATAATGTTTTTGAGAAAAAAAAGAGTCTTTGATTAATAGATGCAATAGAAGAGCTTTAAAGGGATGGTTCACCCAAAAATGAAAATCCTGTGAAATGAAAATCCTCAAGTTGTTCCAAACCAAGAAATATTGGTTTATTTCTTGTGTTGAACACAAAAGAAGATATAAAAAAAAGAAGAAGAAGAAGAAGAAGAAGAAAAGAAAGTAAGTTCAGGGTCCCCCATTGCTCCATAGTATTTTTTTCCATACTATGCAAGTCAATGGGGACCATCAACTGTTTGGTTACCCATATTCTTCGAAATATCTTCTTTTGAGTTCAACAGAAAGAAGAAACTCATACAGGTTTGGAATAACTTGAGGGTGAGTAAATGATGACATCATTTTCATTTTTGGGGAAACTATCCCTTTAAAAATAGTAGGAAATAGGCTAAATAATGAAAACAAAAATCTCTATTCTTTTTGTATTCTATCTATTTGTTTTCTTTTTATTTATTATACAATTAACAAAAATAAAAAAAGGCCTCTAACACTAGCTTGCGCTTTTCTATTCTATCTATTTTATTTTTATTTATTATATAATAAAAAAAAAACTTGTAGTTGTACTACGTTAGACTAACTGAGACTTGACATAGCACTTGCATAATTTCTTAATGACTTTGAACAGTATGCGTATACACACACAAAATCTATATACAGTAACTAAATTATATATAAATTAGGGCTGTCAATCGATTAAAACTTTTAATCTAATTAATCACATCCTTTTTCTGTGATTAATCGCGATTAATCGCACACTTCATGAAATTAAGCATAGACCATTTATCTTGTTTCAAATGTTTATTTTGTCATCATTTGCTATATCCAGCAAAGTAAACCAAAAGATTGAAGGGTGTTTCTGAAAAATCTATATTTTCTGCAAGCTTTTTTCAAGAAAAAGTTAGATGCCTTTCCAAAAAAGGACACTTAGAAACTCCAAAAGGACACCAAAGAACCAAATGATATAAGGAGCCCATATAAGCACATATGAAAGAAAAAAAAATCAGAATTTTATAGTATCTCGCGCTCTTCAGAGACAATCACAGAATATGACAGAGCTCGTGTTTTAAAGCGAAACACACTGGAATGAATAATTCACTTAAAACGCAACGAGAGTCTCTGTTCTCTCTGCAATCTCTGATGTAATCAGCCTGGTTTCCTTTATATTAGCGCTGTTTTGGACGGATTGTTTCAATGCATTCGCTTACTGGATCATTGGACTGAAAACATTCCCGGAGTTTTGCGGCTTAAAATGATCTATTCGCAAGCAGAGAAGCAAAATTGAGTTAAAGGGTTAGAATAGAAATTATGCTTTAGTAATTTTGCATTAATTGCGTAAAATTATTTTAACGGGTTAAGGATTGAAAAATTAATCGCATGTGTTAACGATGACAGCCCTAATATAAATATATGCTAAATATAACAGATACATTATAAAAGCACACTGGAGTCAACAGCAAACTTTCAGCTTCCAGGAAAGAGCTGTTTTTCATGCAAAGAGGATATTTTGTCGACATTTACTATATTACTTAGTGGAAATAAACAATTCTGCCAACTAATATAGTTCATTAGACTAACTGTAGGCAGTTTACAGTTACCAAGCAACACAGCAACTTGGTGCATTAATATAGAATTCAATTGATGTGAAATGATGCATATACTGTAGCTTCAATTTTAAAAGGACTTCTAATGCGGGGCATACAATCAGAATCAGAAGTATCTGTTTTTATAATGAAGACCATTGAATTGTATGGAAAATACTCATTTTAAATGACTAAAACGGAGGCTGACTCACAACTTAACAGTGCATACAAGACAACTATGGGGCTGTTGCCACAGGCACATTATTTTTGCAAAACTTAAAACAAGAGTTTGAATACATTTAGGGCATCATCTCCATAACATAACAGGCCATTTGGAAAGATAAAAGACAAGTGTCTTTCATGGTGAATTTCAAAGGGAATTACTGTGCAATGTGTATCACTAATCACTCTCTCAGCCAGTTATCAACTCGCTTAAATATTACAACTGCTCTGCAAAGAGCGACTTATCACCCATCATTAACCACTGACAGAAACAGTGAGAGAGACAGTAGAATTTAATGGGAGTGACTGGATTTACAAAAACACACTTGGGGCAAATTCACAGTTGTGCTGGTTTTGCAGACACCTGAGTCTTATTCACTAACCACACACAAAGTCATCATTTTTAAATTATATTTTAGTACAACGTGCCTGTTTCAATGCAAATTAGGCTCATAATAAATTACGCTTTATTAAAAAAACAGACCTGAACAAATAGAGGATCGTAACCGGTGCGTGCGACAGGTGTGATTCATTTTTAGTAAATATCCTCTTAACTTCACTATGTATGAGCATATTTATGAGCGTGTATGTGTGCATTTATTATTATATAAGTGCAATGGAGAATGCAGCATACTGCGCTTCTACATACAGTGAGAGACACATCATTACGAAAGACATTAAGGAAACCAGGGTGCGAGCAGCATGAGACGCTCACACACACTCACACACAGCACATACCCACACCTACCAGGGGCCCCGCATGCCACCACTGTAATGGGTTAATCTGTGGGCCTCTGATGGAGTGCTCTCTCACACACTCAATGGCCCAATGATCATTTTAATGGACTCCAGTCACTCTCTGTGTCCTCTAGCAAAGACATCACACAGAGCTATCTGTTCATACGGCGGCATTGAGCAGCGACGGAAATAGAGGAAAAAATCCACCCTTTTTCCCCCTTCATTTTTTCACCCCTAATCACAGCCCTAACACTTCCAAAGTAATATCTCAGAGTTTCAGAAACTGTGCCTACGTGATCGCAGCTCAGATGAGGAGGGGGGTTCTGGGAGGTGTTGAACCCGGTCTAATACTCTTTGCTGGATTGGTGAATCCATCTTAATCAGCGTGGCTCTCTACCTTTTGCCAGAGCAAACGGTGGAGCTATTTCAGAGCCAGCTCTAAATATCGCACAATATAATGAAATATTATCAGCTTGCAAACAAGACCAGACATTCAGCATTGACATTCAGATTTTGCATTATTTTTTTGAGCAAATAGAGGTCCTTAAAAAAAAAAGCACTGGCTTTTAGGTATTGTGTTATTTGTTGTGTGTAAAGGGCCGGTTTTCCTGAAAGCAGACTGTGTGATTACAAGAACATTTCATCTAGTAATTTTAGCAAAGATTCAACGGAGCAAAATCTGGCTGTATTGTGAGGGAGTCACCAATTTTTCCCGCCTCTTTAATTTCTTACAAAACACCCATATAATTATATAAACACAGGTTCACAAGAAACAGCCTCCTCTTTCTCCCGAACTGACTGCTATCATCGGGTTGGACATTTATTCTGGAAAATTATAAATGCCTCGGTCAAAACAAGTGAAGCTCAAAGTAACTCGTCTATCAGCTATGTATAGACATGAGGGGGAAAAAAAGTTTCAGAGTTTGGATGAAATTTACAACATGCAGAACAATCACATCTTTTAGGGCAAAATAATGATTGGAAATTTAAGAATTTTTTTTTTTTTTATCCAGACAACTTTAATACCAAACCAGGTATTGTTCTTATAGAACTATATACAAACAAAGTATATATAAAATATAAGAATTCAGACTAAGTCAGACTAAGGTTACATATATTATATGGCTGTGCTAAACACATTTCATATAACAAATGTATAACTAAACTGAGCCTGCCTTATTACATTCCATTGTTTTGTAATTTCAAAACCAGGGAAAAACGCACATTCTGTCCCTCCCAATCACAGCTACATTTTTCACCAGGAAAAGGCGAAGAGACGGCAATAAAAAGCAAAAAGAATTGTTTTCCCCCCCACTCCTTTTTCATTTCCAAGGGGAAATGTAGTGAAAGACAGAAGTGCAGTACTGTAATATGTTTAAGTGGGTCTGTAGCTTTGGGCTGGCTTTGTGATCCAGCCACCGACGGAGGGTCAAGCCACAGTAATACTCATTCAGTGGAGAGGCAGAGGATGTGCTGTGCTTATAATGTTTGTTTTTCGGCTAGACAGTTACTTTCTCTCTCATATCAGCTCTGGATCCAGAGTGAAACAACACCTCACAGAGTTACCAGAGTACCTTTTTTTTGATAGAAACGATAGATAGATAGATAGATAGATAGTGAGAGAGATAGATATAGATAGATAGATAGATAGATAGATAGACAGACAGACAGACAGACAGACAGACAGACAGACAGATAGATAGATAGATAGATAGATAGATAGATAGATAGATGTGTAAACTTTACATGTGTAAAGTCACAGTCCTCCATCGAAACAGCAAGTCTAACACACATATGACCCACCTGCTGCTCTTGAACTGACAATCTCTCAATCTGTCTCTTTCTCTTTGTCTTTCTATCTCTTTTTCACACCCAGGCCTTTTGTTTCATTAGAGCACACAGATGTGCTGATGCTTACCGAATTACAGACGAGTGTTGCCAACCCAAACCAGATGGGACCAATCTATATTCAGATTAGCTATTTCTCTTCATTCATAATAATCCACACTGTTACCCTTCGGTTCATGACAGTTGGCTCACATCGACTGCCTGGCGCTCCCTTCACCTTTGTGTCCAGCTACGACGACACAAAAAAGACAAATTACGTAAGTGTATTATCATGCATACTCATCTGATGAAACTCATCTGGGGCTGGGCTATCATATTTAAATATTACTGAGCATCATCAAAATCTGAAATGCGATTGGTCAACAATAAGGTTAGAGGCTACATCTAATTTGCATACGTCAAATATATATATACTAAAATATATAAAAGCATGTTGTACACCTTTGACGTATTAATTTCATCACTAAAATCTTAATCTTACACAGAGGAGAGTGAGGCAAGACACCAAACTGCACAATGTCACCAAACATACAGCTTTCTGTATATGATTGGCATAACTTATCCTAAAAGCACAATTAATTAAATAAATAGTTAAATTTAGTTTGATTTAGCTTGCTTTGTAATACTAATACTAATAATAATGATATTTACTACTAAGTAGTAGTATTAATTATTATTAAATAAATAAATGTACTACTAATAATTAGTAGTAGTAGTTCCAGTAGTATTGTTTTTATTATTATTATTATTGTCATTTTCTATTTATTTATATAAGTTCATCTTGATTTTAGGATAAATAATGCTTACTTCTGAAGTGCATCATGCTCAAGCTTTGAATGAGCAAATTTAGTAAAAAGTGACAGTTTATGCCACTCTTCTCGACTATTTGGAATGTAGCATAATTTTGGGACTCAATATTCCTAATCTAGAATACTATTAAGGATGCAGCCTTTATGTATTCTCCTGGTCAGCAGCTCTCCATGATGAATTAGGCACAGAGACAAACTGAACAGATAATGTGAACTGGATGGCAGCCATTGCTTCCTCAGACATTCTGATTCCGTGTAATTTGATTGGTTGCCCGCATTAATTCAGTCAGGCTAGAGATTTTAAAGATACTCAGTCCCGCTCAGCTTCAGACTGCATTTAATGCATTTCTCTCTCAAACACGTGCAGCCGAGCATGACCGCATATCATATGCTTGCTGAGACACAAACCCGTAAACAACATTCGACTGAAAAAGGCACAGTCACAGAAAGATAAATGTGCAAGTTAGGTGTGTTCCATACTGTATGTGATTTCAAGTTTCGATTATGATTCCTTTAAAACCTAAAATTTCACGTTTAACAACAAAAAATCGTTTCAGATGCTTGTGTTGCATTCCCTTTGATTGACATGCGATGCAGTTTGCACGATGTATTTGAAGTTCAACACTGGCAGACATTTAATTGCTTGTTTGCGGTTAGTACAAGATATCTGGCTAAATAAAAATACTCCAATTTTAAGGAATATAGCTGCTGAAATCATACCAAAATTACTTTTATAGACAGATAGCTTCAGGGAGGTTCTCCATGCCAAGCGTCAAAGAAATGCATTATCAATTATCATTGATTAGCTGTTGCATTCCAATATAGATTACATATTCACGACTTTCAGAGGTCCAAACAAAGGGATTCAATCCCCTGAAGCAGCAGCACTGGCAGCTAATGAGGAACAAGTCGTGAAAAACTAGCTCGCAAAGGCTTGCGGTCTGAGAGAGGGCTACTCTTGATGGAGAGCAGGAAGAGAGGAGAGAGCCGAGATGAGAGGGGAGAAGAAGAATGGAGGGATTGGGCGTCAGCCGATGGATGCAATTAAGGGCAAGTAGCATTTCTTTAGGATTCATCTTCAAAAGCGTGCAGAAATGCATGGCGAGGTCTGCGTTCTGCAGATACAGGCCGCAGCTTTACTCTGTGTCCCACCACTCAGCCTGTTGACATAGAAGTCTTTCTTTGCTTTTATTAATTCGCTATGCTTTCTGTCTGTCTCTGCCGAGAAATTATCCACTCTCCGCCCGGCTTTTCCCCATCTTGTCCGCCTCTGACAGCCGCGCTTTGTGGAACGGCTGCGATACTCGCAATCCCCCAGACGGGGTCAGAGGTCACCTCACAAGCACAAGCATTCTGTCTCCTCTCAAACTTCCACACCAATCAACTTTGAGAAGACGATACCCACGATTCCAGGATGCGAAGCCTCTTCTCATTGCTCACCCCCTGTGGTTTATTAGATTGGAGTGGGAGGGAAGAATAAAGCAGGTAAAGAGGCAGGTACGGATGGAGCTAATGGTAAAAGCAGCATACAGTAATCATCAGACTGTTGGCCGCAGAGACGCAACACTCAAATAGTTCATTATAAGATGACACAACCAATTTGTAGCAGGGGCGGCAGCAATCTCAAAAATCTCCCCTGACAAAAGCATTTAGATTAGACTGCTTTTCAACCAGGAGAGCACTGACACGAATCGCTACGCTCAACTGGGGGAATGGAATCTGTTTTAATTCTCCTCCAGGCAAACATAAAACTGTCCAGGTAAGTCATTTACGGAGAGGGAGGGGGACAGTTTCACCCAAAAAAGATCTCTTTGTCTCGTATGCGTGCTGCGCTAAGACTATTCATCCATTTGTTACATTTCCTTCCATTATTTCTCTTATAATCTTCTTTTACTGGCTCAGCTCATGAATGCTAATAGCTCTCTTGGAACAACATCGCTGTGTAGATTATTTCCGATCGGAGAGCGACTTGCTCTTTTTTTTTTCTCTGCGATTGTAATGCACATGTGAATGAATCCTTCTAGATGAAGCTGGTGGGTGAAAATGGAGTGAGGTGCTATTTCATCTAATAAATATAATTCTGTAATTACATTCTGAAAGAAGTGCTTAGACCCCGCTGGCTCTAAAGAATCTCCCAGAGTGCAAGACCACCACTCACATCTCAGCCAGACCTAATGAACTCCAATACTGCGCCATCAAATAGATTCTTTACACTTCCTTTTTCATTTTATATTTACTCTATTCCAACTCCGACACACACACACACACACACACACACACACACACACACACAT
>NW_015646356.1:412172-416225 GCF_001515625.1 Sinocyclocheilus rhinocerous | reverse complement strand
TACTCTATTCCAACTCCGACACACACACACACACACACACACACACACACACACACACATGCAAAGCAGATGCTCTGTTGCTCAGAATAAGGGCTTAGGCCTTCGTGTCTTATCATGCTACATGCAGAAGCCCCAGTCTGATTCCTCTACAGCTCGTGTTAGGAAAGCCAAACTCTACAAAGCAGCATGAAGACAAATTCAGGAAGGGCCAGGGGGAAAGGAAGCATCTAATCCTGGAACACAAACATCAGAAACAGAGAAAAGACATGTTGGTTATGTTTGGCAGGGACTGGGGAAATTCAGCAACAAAAGAAAGAGGTGTTAGTTTGCTAATAGCCCTTTAAGTGTCAGTGTAAATATTTGTGGATTTCCCCGCACAGAGTGTTGGTCAAGTGTCCAAATGTGAGATGCTAAATAAATGAGCTTCTCCCTGCAGAACTGAAGCATCAGTCCTCAAATGCAGGTCACCAGGGACCAGACGCGACAGGCTCCGTTCCTACGGCTGTTTCCAAGAAGAGCGTATCTAAGGGACTATTTGTTTATTCCATCAAGGCTAAGAGAAAACCGCACAATGCAAGCTTGGCGTATGTGACTTAGTGTTAAAAAGAATCTGTGTTTGTATTTGTGTGTGTGTTTATGCAATGCAAACAGTAACAATAATGCATGAGAAGTGTTTGCTCACACAGCAAGTGTATATCTAGACTTTTAACAACATACTACAGTGATACGTAATGTGGGTGGCTGCTAGCAGGGTTGAATGCCGTTTAGAATTAAATTGAGAATGCCTTTAAATTTCAATGCAATTCTTCAATTTGAACCACAAACAGGACAAGAATTGCAATTCAAATTTGAATGTATCGCCATATAGCGCCGTTACACTTTCTCTACTACTTCGCTTATTGTCTATATGCTGTTCTATCACAATAAAAGGCAAAAACACCAAATATAAAAATGTTTGATGAAAAAAGCGAAGAAAAAAAAAGTTTAACAAAAGCTTGTTTAAAAATGTTTTAAATATTTATGAATTATAGACAGATTCTGTTCTGGGTGGTTGATTATTGGCCCAAGACAAAAAGCCCACAATAAAATAACTAAATTTGCTCCAGCACTGATGTTTATGAGTGCACTCTGCTTATTTACAGCCGTATGATGGATAGAGATGCTCTCGGATCCATGTGTGACACCGATTAAGTTTAGTGAGAGTTTAGGCCAGACTAAATCAGGGGCTTGATTTGTTTGGATACGAATCCTTAGGCTCGGTTTTATTGCTCAAATTAGCTGAGAAGGTCCTTGTCCTGTATGCCCTTAATTAACAAGCCTTCAATTCCCCTATTAATTAGAACAAGCTATTTGCTATTTTACATCACTCTTCATTTGTCGACAATTAAAAGGCCAATTATTAAAAGCAAGCCACACGGTTAATTGTGCGAGGGGATGGGCAGCCGCATCAGTGTGAAGATGCTGGAGACCTGAGAGAATCAGAGCGGAAGATTTCTTTGAGCTTTTACTGTTTGAAAGATAGAGTTCTGCTACTTCCTGATGCTGCAGAGAAGACTGTGTGAATGATTATGTAAAGAATAATGGACAGTCAGATGATCACTGATCATCTTGTCAAAGTATATTTTGCAGTAATGACTGACTTACTGTACATTGGGGGGGGGAACTATAATCTATACACTAATATATTAACACCACTTACCGACTATGTGCAAAGTCAAATCCAATCAAAAACCGTAAACACTGCTGCTTTCGTTTGGCAACTGAGGAAACACTGAAACAAAATTCCCACATATACACATCTGCAGCTACCAATTTGCTATACTTTGATCACTTGCTAATGTTAGACTGAGGAAAATGATGGGGAGTGTTAAAAGTAAGTGCTTCTTAAAGATTTCATCAACATCAACAGTATGTGGAGGAGATATTCGGTTTCTACAACTCGCAGATTATGCTTGCTTAATTTTAAAGAAATACATAAGTATAGAAAGCATACAGAAATATAGAAAGCATTATCACATTCTTGGATGCATTTTCAGGGGGCAGGTATAAGGTCTTAGGTTTTTTTACCTGACATAAATGTCACTCTCTTGCACAAGGCCAGAGGACAAAAGATACACAAGACTCATCTAGTATCTTTAAAAAATAGTGCTCTTAAGTTCGAGACCTGAGACCACTCACGATCATATAATACAGCAGAAACATTACCAATTTTTCCTGCATCAAGATCTACACATATTTTTCAAAAATCTAAGTGCTAAGCAATGGCAAAAATAAGATTAATCAGTCTAATGCACTGCACTGCAGCACAAATGCATTCCCATTTAGAAGCGGATCCCCTCTTGGCCATTATAATCAAAGAGCAATGTAAGCCATTACGAAATTACTTCCATCATAGTTTCCGTGCCAAGCTCTTCCGTCTCACATTGGCATTCAGTGTCAGATGTTTGGAGCAACCCTCAAAACTTTGAGCCATAAACCACGCCGACACAGAAATCCAGCATCAGAGTCTCTTGGAAGGGACAGAATGGGGACACAAAACAAAATGGCTTTTCAGTCTGATGGCAAATATAAAAAAGAAACTCAACGAACCCCACGCTGTCCTTCTATCGTTCATTGCGAGCTCTCGTAACAACATATATATATATATATATATATAGACTTACAACTATATATTCTGATTTACATTGAAATATTCTGATTTGTAAATATATATATTCAGAATCTATATTCAGATTATTACAATTATTTCCTGTTTGGCCCTTCATAATGTGTGTGTATGTGTGTGTGTGTGTGTGTGTGTGTGTGTGTAATGTAAAAATTACTATTTTAAAAATGATCATATTATTTAGATACTTTTTAATTATAATTATGGTAATACTTTAGCATACACTCTAAAAAATGCTGGGTTAAAAACAACCCAACTTGGGTTATTTGGCAACCCAGCGCTGGGTAAATATTGGACAGAACACATGCTGGGTTGTTTTGGCTCAGCTGGTTGGGTTAAACGTTTTTACCCACCATGCTGGGTTGTTTTATTTAAGTCATCTATTGTTTAAAAAGTATTATACTGCTGGCTTAAAATAGGCTGGAAATTAAAAATCACACACAGAATTACTATAGGCAACAGCAATAATCAAAAGATGAACATTTATTATTAAGCAAGAACACCCATGGACAAAATACAAGACAAATTGAATTTATTTTGGTGAATACAGCATAGTTTACAATATTACATACATTTAAACTCGTTTAACAAGCATTTTAAAAAATAAAAAAGGCACATTTAAAAGTAGCATTTTAATTTAAGTGTATATTCAACCGTTCTCTGTAATTACTTTTTTTACAGAAATAGTGCTAATTCTCGTGCCGATGTGTCGCCGTAATCTGAGCCGGTGAAGGGCTGCTGTTCGCGGGGGGAACTGCAAACTTAGTACTGAGATTAGAGAACATATTTTAACATCAAATTAAATTAAACTCAGTATTATAACGAATAAAATCCATTTATGTTATGCAAGGCAAAAGGCGTTTCCATCGTGCGAAACGAACGCAGCTGACTGACATCTCGTCCTTATGTTGCGTTGCGTAAAATAATATAATTTACACCACATTAAAGACTTTATATATGAAATAAAATACATACAAACCTTTATTTCCCGGAAAGAGTGCACCAAATCGGCGGCGCTGAGAACCGTTCTCTCCTGTATAGGACGCAATAAGCCTGTGCTCTGACTGTAACTCAGCAGCTGGGTTATTTGTTGGAGACAGCCTCAACCCAGCGGTGAGGTAGAAAAAAATAACTCCGTGTTAAAAATGACCCAGCAACAGAAAAACTACCCAGCACCTGGGTAAAAATATTAAAAATAACTAGTGCTGTCAAACAATTAATCGCGATTAATCGCATACAAAATAAAAGTTTTTGTTTGCATAATATATGAGAGTGTTCTGTGTATATTTATTATGTATATATAAAGACACACACATACAGTATATATTTTGAAAATATTTACATGTATTTACATTTCTATATTTATATTCATAAAATTTATATTATAA
>NW_015646356.1:388637-412162 GCF_001515625.1 Sinocyclocheilus rhinocerous | reverse complement strand
TAATATATAAACATAACATATTTTTCTGAAATATATACATGCATGTGTGTGTATTTATATATACATAATAAATATACACAGCACACATAACACATATTCACTATTAAATACAACTTTTCCCTCAATAAACGTATTAATAGTTAGTAAGGTAGTTGTTAAAGGAGCACGCCTTCCGGTGTAATAATCAAGGAACTTTGCTGCCGTATCATGGGTGCCTGAAAATAGTCCCCCAGCTAGGTAATAGGAAAAATATTGAAACTCTTTGGTCATTTTTGAGCAAGATGCTAACGGTTTAATCAGATTCAATGATCTATGCTAAGCTGCAGCTAAAAGTGCTACCGCCAGACCCGGAGATCGGCTGAATGGATTCGAAAACGGTAAAACTCAACTGTTTAACTCTAGGAGAGTTGGAAAATGAGCCTATTTTCAAAAATAGTGGCATGTTCCTTTAAGTTTAAGTATGGGGTAAGATTAAGGGATCTAAAATATGGTCATGTGGTTTATAAATACAAAAAAACAGCCAATATGCTAGTAATATGCATGCTAATCAGCAACTAGTTAATAGCGAGAATAGGTCTTTAAAATAAAGTGTTACCATAATTATTTACTTTTTATAATCTTACACAGAAACTGTTACATATACTTAAAATAACAAAATAAATAAATGAAAGTGACGTGACATGTGGCCAAGTATGGTCAAGTCAAGTCAAGTCAAGTTTATTTGTACTGCAGCGCCCGGGGAGCAGTTGGGGGTTCGGTGCCTTGCTCAAGGGCACCTCAGTCGTGGTATTGAAGGTGGGAGAGAGCGCTGTACATTCACTCCCCTCACCGACAATCCCTGCCGTTACGAGACTCGAACCCGCAGCCTTTGGGTTACGAGTCCGACTCTCTAAACATTAGGCCACGACTTCTCCCAGTATAATATATAATATATCATATATATATATATATACCCCCAGTATAATAATTTATTTATAAATAATAAATATAGATTTTATTATTTATTATAAATAAATAAACAAACTGCTTGACAGCCCAAACAGCTCCTTTAGGTCTACTAACGCTAGGAAAGATTGATTTGTTATGAGGAAAATGTTAAAGAAATCCAAAAAATAAGGAAGAAACATTTGTCCTACATCCAACATGCCACCTTACGTTGTTTGTTTCAACAGTACGCACGCCTTGTAAGCAGCAAAGACTCCCTGAGCGACCAGAGGCCCATGGGGTCTATAGAGAAAGAGGGTGAAAGAGATGGAGAAAGACGGAGAGACGAGGAAAGAGTTTCCTCTCCTCTAAGGTGAGCTTCCCCTACCCACAGCTTAACCAATCAGACTCAACAGCAGGAGCCCAGTGATTGACAGGGCAATTACCGCTAGCAGCCTCTCTGGTGGATCCGGAGACATCTCCAAATACAATTTCACTATTTTGTTACATCAGACGTTCACAGGAAGGATTTAGTACAAAAGCAAAATTGCCAGGCGGACTCATGGCGGAGCAGTCCTGCTGGTGGAAAACTTCCATACGGTGTGTGTGTGTGTGTGTGTGTGTGTGTGTGCGTGCGCGCGCATGTTTTCATCCCACACTTTTTTTCATAAAAACATACCCTTGGCCAAGGTTATTTCCCACTAACCCCTCTGCTATTTTTGAAAGTATTTTTCTCAATAATAGTTTTTCTCTTTGAGGAGTGATAGAAGAGGTATTTTCTGCTGGTAAGAGAAGAGAGACACCATTAGAAGTATCTCTTTAAATACATAAACATAAGGACAGCGGTGAGCTACTTATTATGGTAATAAGAATGGCTTTTTACAGTGATACATTAAGACAAGGTGAAAGCTAGGCTTTTTACACTGTACACTAGAGGAGAGTGGGGTAAACTGTGCCTTTTTTTTGTGAAGTTGTCCTCCAGGCAAGGAGAAATGAGCTAGAATGAATAAACCTAATTTTATTTTAGAATGCATTAGAAGATCTTTAGAAGAATGCCCATATTCAAATAAAAATGTAAGCAGAAATATATATATATATATATATATATATATATATGTGTGTGTGTGTGTGTGTGTTTTTTGTTGTGCAATTTTTTGTTCATATATATATATATTTTTTGTGTAAACCATTATATACTACCTTTCAATGCAAATTAATACTTTTATTCAGCAAGGATTCATTTAACTGGTCAAGTGACAGTAAAGACAAAATTTTAGATGTCCAATTTCAAAGATTTCCATTTCAAATAAATGCTGTTCTTTTGAACTTTCTATAATAATCAAAAAAATCCTGAAAAATGTACCATGATTTTCACAAAAACATTAAGCAGCACGACACTGATAATAAAAAGAGATGTTTCTTAAACACCAAATCAGTATATTAGAATGATTTATGAAGGATCATGTGACACTAGAGACTAAAGAGCATGGCTGCTGAAAATTTAGTTTTGCCACTACAGGAATGAATTACATTTTAAAATGTATTAAAATAGAAAAAGTTATAAGCTTATAAATGTATTGTGCCAAGCAAGTTTTTATCATAAACAAAAAGTTTATCATTTTTCTCATGTGCATCTCTCAGTCACATGTAGCTGTACATGATGGGCGCTTTCTAAATATAAAGTCATGTGACGTACATTAAACACAGTTTGCTAGAGTAAGGCAGTGACACATCTTACCCCGCTCCTCCCTATCATTTTGCCTTGCAGTTCTCCTGCAGGCGTTTGAATCCACATTAATTCACAAGTGACAGCTCTGTAGCTTTGTGCCAGGAGATGAAAAGCTCTGTTGCAATCACAGCTGCAATCCTTCACTGTTCTTTGAAACGACATCCAGCACAGGACTGATCACTGCAAAAGTTTCTTGTTTTTCGGTATGGATGGCACCCGCTCTTCTCTGCCTCCACTGCATGCTGGGAGTTCCCAGAAGCATCTGCTGAGAGTGCCACAGAGCTCTCCATATTCACAGAACCCAGAACGCCAGAAGCTCAGTGACACTCCACTCGCTGCGCTTGCCGTTTATGCCGGCAGAAAGAAGCTGCTTGCTAATTCTCCGCTCTATCAGGCTAACAAATAAGCCCACACGGTGGGGGGTGGGAAAGGGAGGGGGGCACCGGCTCCCCTTTTCGGTGTTGAGAAGGTTGTCACCTTGGAGTGTGAATGAAGGGGGGGAAAAGCTTTCCATAAAAAGAGATGAGAAAATAAGAGAGAGTGAAGATACACAGAGGCACTTCAGCAGAGACGACACAACCTGCATATTATTCGGAGCTAAACTCACTTTAGTGTAAAGTGAGTGCTAAACTCAAATCATTCTATAATAACTGAGAAGGCATTCACAATTGCAAAGAATATATGTGGCACAGAAGAAAATGTATATCATAAGAATACACAACTACTTTTGAATGGCTGTCAACAGAAAGATGCTGATATAGTGTAGTATAGTATATGTGACCGTGCTAAGCCACCCATTGAGCTAAATTTATGCGATGTTAGGGCTTTAAAACGTCTTTCACACCACTGAGCAGTTCTAAAATGAATTCAGATGTTAAGAACAACAGGTTAACTGCATTTAAGACCAACAAAAAGATGTAGGGCTGTTGACACTTCTACACTGATTTTTCCCCCAATTTCTGTTTACTTGCAAGCAAAACTACTTGATTTGTATCTTTGCTGATTTAATTTGTTATTTTGCTTGTAATTTGTTTCTTTGTCAATATTTGTTTTATTACAGATGGTTTACTTGAATAATTATTTGACTTAACTTATTTAATTAGTACTTAATCAGTACTTGATAAATAATTCAAAAAGCCACTGTTATGTTGTTTGCTATATAATATTGAACTTTAAAAAAAATATTCTTGCATCAAAATTGCTATTGAGAAAACTGTCTGGTAAAATTCTCTGAAAATGTTCTATCAACCACTGAAATTATGGGATTGAGACAATCCTAATAGGGTTATATAAACATCAGTATCTGCTCTATAGTTTCCCTTTACTAACAAAACTCCCTTAAGAAGAAATCCATTGGTCTGGCTGACAGTCTTCTTTTAAAAGAAACAAGCAGCAGAATCACTTGAGAGAGAGAGAGAGAGAGAGAGAGAGAGAGAGAGAGCTGAGAGAACCAATGATGCAGAAGAAAAAGAGGTACAGTCTATCCTACAATAAGCACCCAGAATCTCAATATGGCCATAGAATGGATCTAATGTGTCAGGAGGATCAGCAGTCAAAGGTCTCTCTCACTCTCTCTCTGGCTGAATACTAAACAGCTCTCAGTCCTGTGAAGTGCTCACAACCACTTCATCCTCCCACTTAAATGCAATAAGCCCAATGCATCAGTCCTCCTCATCGGTGCCAGCCTGCTAAAACACGGCCACATGGGCCACAGCGCAAGAGAGTGATACCTATAACTAGTCCAAAACACCCATTAGGCTAACAACAGTCTCAGCCACGTACCCAGACCGCTCACGGACTGTCTGATGCTTACTGCACACAAATATGGCAAGCTCTATTCTGATTGGTTGGCCATGAGTCAGGATACACAGATTTATCTAAAGAAACAAAGCTGTGTTTAAAAGTTTGCTGGATTTGCCAAAATTTGGGTTCACGGAACAGAATCTTTGAAATATGTTTAAGAGATTTGTTTGCGCTATAGATCTGCATTCTCGCAGAATTCCCATGAGACCAGATTAAATTTGTTGCGACGTGGGACGAAATTTCTGAGTTGTAGGTGGATGCAGGCGATTCTGCTAAGAGTGTGCAATCAAGAAACAGAACAAACTGAGACAGACTAAATCCAGAAGAACTGTGGCAACATCTCCAAGATGCTTCAAGAGATACCTGCAAAGCTACCTGATAAACTATGCGCAAGTGCACCTAGGGCAAAAGCTGCTTTAAACGCGAAGGATGGTCACACCAAATGTTGATTTAAATGAGGTAATATAAGTTAATTGATAAAGAAAATCTATTTATGACATGATTTTTGACAGCATCCTCATTTTACAGCATTTTTACATAAGTGCCTAAAACTTTTAACAGTACTGTAGCTTTGCGGGTAGGTTTCTTGAAGCATCTTGGAGACGTTGCCAATTTCTACAACTTTGGAAGACCTGGAAAATTGATTATGATACTTCAATTTTACTATGAGTGTGGGAATTATTGGAAAAACAGTATTTGAACGGAGTAGTACGAAATAAAAAAACAATGGTTGCTTACTGATTGCTACAGTGTGGCCCTGAATATGCCAGATTAAATGTCTAGCTACACAAGACTAGGCTACTTCATATTAATGAGACTCATGATCTTCACGCAGCTGCAGCAGACATGAGGTTAAGATGAAGAACAAAGACGGGACTGTCTGAAATGATTGCGTGCCATCTTGTGTGGTGTAGCTCCAGTGCTGTCAGATCTTCTGCTGTAAGATGTTGCTTGTCAGCTGTTGTAACCTGCTTCTGGAACTTCCCTCATCCCGATAATTACTGCACCTGTTGCTGGACTGTAGGCACATAAACACGCATATATCCAGAAACAAACATGCATGCATCCAAGTTCCAATCTGATGCCTGTCTGTCTATCACGGAGGCCAAGAACAGGTGAGCCCCAGGCGGCGCACGCGCACACACACACACACACACACGCACACACACACAGGGCTCCAGCATCAGCCAGCCTTGAGGAAGAACGGTCTCTGCAGATAGAGATAAAGGTTTCAACTTTCAGGTTAAAAGTGACTTCTTCTGCAGATAAAAGCAGCAAAGGCAATCTGTTCTCTTCTTTTTTTCTTAAACTGTCTCTCTCTCCTTTCCTCACTCTCTCTCTCTCCCACGCTCAATCTTTTTTCTTGACTTTATCCAATGCTGCATACAGGGCTGGATCAGACAGTTAAAGCTGCTCTTTGCTTTATTTCATATCTACTTGTCAAAGAGAGATTAGCAGTTTTTGAGCAGTTCCACTTTGCTGTCATGATGGAAAATGAGCGAAAAGGAGAATGTGAAAGAGAAATTCATGGGCAACAACAATACAAACCAAATGCTCAAGAGAAATGAAAGATGGCTGCTTGGGGATTTTAAAGCTCAAAACATTGAGATGACACTATTTGTCTGCAAATTTCAAATGTCTTCTGAAATTGCTCCTCAGCAACTATGAATCACAGAAGAATACTCACATATTTGGTTGAAACCATATATTTGGGTGGGACATATTGAAAGGGATCAACCCCTTTGCTTTTTTAAATGGCCTACAGTCTTTAGTTTAAGCTTCTACTACACTTTTATGGAACAAAAGCTAAAAGGTATCTTTGTACCTTATTTACCCCTAAATAGTACATATTAGTACATTAAAGGTACATATTAATACTTTAAAAGTACATATTAGTACCTAAAGTGTACATATTAGAACCCTTTGAAAGGGTACTGCCATCAGTTTTTTTTCTTTCTGGAAGTGAATATATGAAAGCACTGAAGAAACTAAAGAATAAACTTTAGTTACGTTGCAAGCAATTTATGGCTGAGAAAGTAAATAAAGTATGAGCGTTAGACACAACACACTAAAAAACTTTAGGACTGAAACAATAAAATGTGTTACTTGCTGTTGCTAGTCAGAAACTAGCATAAAACTTCATTTACAACAGAGTGCTACATGATCACATAAACCTTCCCCTTTACTTCGGTTTCACACACAATCTATTAAATACCACATATAGCCACTCTGCACATATAGCCATTATCACATGTGTGATTGTGTGTGTCCTGAGAAAGGAGCATGTGTGTGTAAGGCCTCCCTTTGTGTCACAGCATGTTGTTTTCACACCTCTATAATTGGATGCGAAACGGAGAGGATCGTCTTGCGTTTGTGTGAGAATTACGTGGTCTTTCCTCGTCTTATTGAAGTCCTAATGCCCGAGTCTGCACCGCAGCGGCGGCGACCAGTGTGCGGTATGATCAGCTCACCCTGATCCCGCCATCTGATGGCTATCACTGTGGCATTTGTACACAGAGGTTCTCCGTCTCTTTCGCCTGGGTATTCAGAGTCTCTAAATGCTACAGGCTTATTTTCACACCGCATGCCGCAGCCTGACACAAACGGCGGTCCTTTGAGCTCCAGATTGGTATAAAAAAAAAAAAATGATTCAGACAATGACTTTGATGCCGGTGGAAATAAATGTCGTCTAATGTCAATCTGCCTCCTCCCTGCTATGAAAATGTTAGAAAGTTAGCAAAAATTGCTCCATTTCCAGTTAGCAAAAAAGTTCATTTTTTGATAATGGAAGGCTGAGTTTGTGTTACTGTTAAAGAACTGTCACAAAGAGTACAAATAAGATGATGGTTGGAGCTGTGACACAGAGGGTATATTGAGAGGTTTTGTGCTTGTGGCATCCTGGGTTCGAGTTCAGCCCGGGATATGTGCCAGTCTTGTTCATTTTTCAATGCAATATCTGAAAAAAAAGTTTCTTTTAAGTCGTAATTGATCTGCAACTTATGGCTGCAAAATTATAATATTACATTGCAAAATAATAAATGAATTATTATTTACTTAATCAAATAAATGATTGAGACTACGAAAACCAGACAAATTGCTATTTTTAAAAATGATTTTCATCGTATAACCAACCTTTCATCTGACCCAGTCTTAAAATATAAAAATCTACCATAAAAATATAATTTTGTTGCATGTTCAAAAGTATGACAATCTAAAAAAAAAGTGAAAATTAAGGTAATTATAATTTGTGGGCAAACTATTTTTATTCATATTTTTATTTTTATTATTATTCTTTATGCTTATTTTTATTATGTTATTTATGTAATTTGCCTAAGCCTATTTTTTTTTTTTTCAAATATAGATAGAGAGAGAGAGAGAGATTGAGAGAGATAGATAGATAGATAGATAGATAGATAGATAGATAGATAGATAGATAGATACATGTGAAAACTCTACATGTGTAAAGTCACAGTCCTCCATCGAAACAGCAAGTCTAACACACATATTATTATTAATTATTATTTTATCATAATTGTGCAGACGTAGCCCTATTAATTTCTAAAAAATGGTTTGCAATAAGAGTTAGCTACAGCACGCCACAAACTCGTAAATAACCCCGGCACACTCCTGAGGGAAATGTTATACACGGGCACGTAGGAGACGTCAACTTGACTGTGAAATGTTTTGCAGTCCATTGTTTTCCGGCAGCATCTCCATCTAATTGTCTTGTCCCATTAGGCCGTGACCAGGGCTTGGCAGAGGAAGACAGGCTCCCTTGGCAGATGCCTGCCATTTGTCTGAATGCCCTTGATCGACTTGTGACAGATGTCAAGGCTTCCGTTGAGTGGGTACTCTCCGTCACATGACCTCTGTTCGGCGCGTCAGGATAACGTGGCGTAGTGGCTCTCTCGCACGCACCCGTATGGATGCACGCACACTTCGGCATCCATCAGTTCCCTGCTATTACCTCTGACAGGCCTCACCTGTCCAGACTGCATGGCCCATGCAAATTCAACCTGGCAGATGAGTGTTTGAATGGTAATGCACCACTCTGATTGATACTGATAGGAGGCGTGGATGTGTGTGTGTATCAGTGCGTGTGCGGGTACGTGGAATTTGCCAAACTTAACTTTTCCAAAAGTTGCCGGGAAGTGCTCAAGGTACACTGGCACACAAGTCATTCGCACACTACAGGACTGAAACTTGTTGCTGGAACAAGTCTGTGAAAATAGCCCCAGGGCGTAGCCAACTATTAAAGCTCTTATAGCTCTTTTCCCCACTGTGTGAGAATCTGTGCAAAACCGATCACAAAACAAATCCTCCATGTTGTTGGCTGACATGATGTCCAGAATCTGAAAGTCTGCTTAAAGTCTGTAAAATATCAAAAAATAAATAAATAAACCGCAATAACCATGTATGTATATAGTTACAATTTGTACAGTATATAAGATATTTTTGTAAATGCACTACCGGTGTGATTTTTTCTATTTATTTTTTTTTAATAAAACTTTTATTCCACAAAGATGCATTAAATTGATCAAAAGAGACAGTAAATGCATTTATAGTGATACAAAAGATTTCTATTTTAAATAAATGCTGTTCTTATGAACTTTCTATTCATCAAAGAATCCTGAAAAAAATGTATCACAGTTTCCACAAAAATATTAAGCAGTTTTCAACACCGATAATAAAAATAAATGTTTCTATAGCACCAAATCAGCATAAAACAATAATTTCTGAAAGATCACGTAACACTGAAGACTGGAGTAATGGCTGCTGAAAATTCAGCTTTGTCATCACAGAAATAAATTACATTAAAATATATAAAAACAATATTAATGTTTTTACTGTGTTATTCATCAGACTTGGTATGAATAAGTGACTTTCAAAAAAAGAAAATGTTTTCACTAATTAATATATATAAAAAAGATCATTGCCCCAACTTTTATTCTTTTTTATGAATTTTAAACTAATTCAGTATAAACATTTATATTAATCATTCATTAAAACATTACATTAATAAATAACAATTTAGAAGCAAATTTGCGTGAAAACTAATTGCAGGATCATAAATAATCAAGGATTAGAATGATCTTGTAACTGACACAACTAGACTGTAATTAGACAAGTACACAACAAGACACTAAATAAGAAACTGTCTGTACTTGTAGTGTGAGTTTGGCTTAAGTATAGACAAAGATATCAAATAAGCCGTGAAGATACGTGAAGAATAGCAGAACCCACATGGAGCAGGAAGGATTTGATCTTATCTTCACATTGATGTAATGCATGTAGCCATTTAACAGACATCCAAAAATACACACAGCTAGGGGACTGTATTTGTCTTTCACGCATCTCCTCCTCCACGAAGGCAGATGTGTTTCTAATAAAACCATTCCTACCGCTGACAGAGCACAAAGAGTCGAGCTGATTAAAAGACACATAAATGTTATATTACATGTTATATTAGACAGCAACTTGTCTTTTGAAAATCATATTTCCTATGTTACAAAAACAGCATTCTTCCATCTTAGAAACATTGCCAAGTTACGGAACATGCTACCTGTTTCTGATGCAGAAAAGCTAGTTCATGCATTCATGACCTCTAGACTGAACTATTGTAATGCACTGCTAGGTGGTTGTCCTGCATCTTCAATAAACAAGCTACAGGTGGTCCAAAATGCAGCGGCTAGAGTCCTTACCAGGTCAAGAAAATATGATCATATTACCCCAATTTTACAGTCTCTGCACTGGCTACCTATTAAGTTCCATATCAGTTACAAAATATTACTACTTACTTTTAAGGCCCTAAATAGTCTAGCTCCTGCGTACCTAACTAGTCTTCTATCACGCTACAATCCATCACGCTCCCTAAGGTCGCAAAAGTCTGGACTCTTGGTAGTACCTTGGATAGCAAAGTCCATTAAAGGAGGTAGAGCTTTTTCACGTTTGGCTCCCAAACTCTGGAATAGCCTTCCTGATAACGTTCGGGGTTCAGACACACTCTCTCTGTTTAAATCTAGATTAAAGACACATCTCTTTAGCCAAGCATTTACACAATGTATCTCATAACTTTGTACTTTAGTTACATCTGATCAAATGCACATTTTCATTCTTTTGCTTGGGTTGAACACATCATTTTTTGCTTAGTTGGAACAGCAGCTATGCTACTTTTTCTCTATTACCTTCTCTGTTTCTGCCACGGGATTGGCCTCGTGAAAAGCGCTATACAAATAAACTTGAATTGAATTGAATGGAATTGAATAAAGCCATGTTTAGGGAAAATGGCGCCAGTGTGACGTGCCGTAAACAGTCACGTATAAGGAGTTTGTCCAGCCCGAAGCTCACTTCCTTCTCTGGCATTTCTCATAATTCCTCTATCAACAGCCCTGTCACTGTCCCTTTTTTCTACCCAGACGGCATCACCATGGAGACAAAAAAACATCCCCGGCAACACAACCTCTCATCTGGAACATCAAACACACCATTGTCAACTTGGAGAAGGAAGAGAAAGTGAGAAAGCGTCGAATGCTTCCTTTAAGGAACACCGGCAGTGTGAAAACCCGAAGAGGTGGTAACGAAAAATCCTGTTGTTTGCAGCAGAGAGATAAGACAGACAGATATGATGACAGTGTACACAGTCAAGTCTTATTGGCCATGTCTGCAGGGCTTGTGTGGAACCCATACTCGGGCCTGTGTTACACAAATGGGAAGAGGCACAAGCTACACATAGAAGATAAGTTGTGGATTTGTTATTTGGAATTAAAGCGTGGAAAGCGCAGTGGCGAACAGCGTGTAGGTGGAGATGTGATATTTGCAGAGGGTATGAATACCATTTAGGCCGGCTAGTCGACTTCACCACAGGGGACATCCCATCTCTGTACAGGCTCTTGGTCTTGCTGAAGTTCACAATGTTGAAAATCACCCTCTGAAACAACAAAAAACAGACATTTGTAGTCAGATGGAACCAAGGTTATTTTATTATATATGAAAACGAACACTAGCAGTGAAGAAAACAACAACAACAACAAAAAGAGTTTGCGAAAAAAATGAAAAAAAAAAAAATATATATATATATATATATATATATAGTGCCCTCCATAAGTATTGGAACAGTAAAGACAAAATTGCTCTGCTTGCTGTGGAGTAAAGACATTTTCAAATATGATTAAAAGATGAATATGAGACAAAACTACAGAATGTCACATTTTATTATTAGCTGTTTCAACACATACATGTTTTACCAAATAAAAAGGACAGCACTTTTAGAGTTCATCCCACTATCTGATGTGAGCAAAAGTATTGGGACAGTTGAACTTAAGGCAGATGTAAAAGATTAAAAGCTATTATTTTGTTGCAGATCTCTTGAGTGCAATCACAGCAGCGAGTCTGTGACCCATAGACATCACCAGACTCTTGGTCTTATCCTTTGAAATGCTTTTCCCAGCCTTTAATGCAGCCAACTGTTGCTTGTTTTGGGGAGTTTCTGCCTTTAGTCTCCTCTTCAGCTGGTGAAATTCATGTTCAATCAGATTTAAATCTGGAGATTGACTTGGGCAATCTAAGACTTTCCTTTTATTTGCCCTGATAAACTCCTTGACTGAAGTGGCAGGTGTTTTGGGTCATTGTCCTGATGCAATATGAAGCACTTTCTGATGAGTCTGGTGGCATTTTCTTGAAGATTGGTAGCCAAGATGTTTCTGTACACTCCTGCAGTCATTCTGCTACTGTTCTCATAAATTAAGTCATCATTAAAATTGAGAGGGTCTGTTCCAGAAACAGTCATGCATGCCCATGCCATGACATCACCTCCACCATGCTTTACAGATGAGGCTGTATGCTTAGGATCATTTGCAGTTGCCTTTTTCTCCACACTTTTGCTTTCCCATCACTTAGATAAAGGTTAATCTTTGTCTCATCTGTCCATAAAACTCTGTTCCAAATCTCTACTGGCTCACATTTGTGCTTTTTTGCAAACTTGCTGATCAGAGGTTTGCATCTTGCTGTGTAGCCTCTGTACTTCTGTGTGAAAGTCTCCTGCGGACAGTAGATTTTCAGAGCATCACCCCAGCTTTCTGGAGGTTTTACAGAAACGTATCTTAGAGTTCATTTTCACTGCTTTTATGATTTGACTGTCATCAACTGCTGTTGGTTTTCTCAGCCGATCAGGTCGTTGTTGTTTGCTGATGTCGCCAATGGTTTCCAAACTCATGATCTCTCCATGCCCTTTGTTTTTGCTATAGCTCTAATTGACTTCCTCTTTTCTTTTAGCATCCAAATTGCTTGCTTTTCTCTCAAAGTCAGCTCCCTCATCTTCATCCTGGTTTGTGTGTGTTGTCATCAAATGCAAGACTCAGAATGCAGAAGCAATGGATATAACTGATACGACACATTCCCTGTTTTTAATAACTTAATTAATGCAACAGGACACAGCTGATCACTCAGAAAGACCTGTGAGGCAACTGTCCCAATACTTATGCTCACATCAGACAGGGGGATGAAACTCTAAAAGTGCTGACCTTCTTAGTTGGTAAAACACGTATGTGTTGAATCATCCAATAATAAAATGTGACAATTTGTAGTTTTGTCTCATATTCATCTTTTAAACATATTTACAGATTTCTTGACTCCACAGCAAACAGAGCAATTTTGTCTACTGTTCCAATACTTATGGAGGGCTTTTGTTTAAATAAATAAATGGAACCAAGGTCATTTTATTGTATGAAAATGAGCACTAGCAGCAAAGAAAAAAAAAACATCATAAAAATGTGAATTTGCAAACAACTGTAAAAAAATTTGTATATACATTCATTAAAAAACAGACATAAAATAAATGTTTAAATAAATTAATTAACAGACAGACAGACAGACAGACGGATGAAACTCTAAAAGTGCTGACCTTCTTAGTTGGTAAAACACGTATGTGTTGAATCATCCAATAATAAAATGTGACAATTTGTAGTTTTGTCTCATATTCATCTTTTAAACATATTTACAGATTTCTTGACTCCACAGCAAACAGAGCAATTTTGTCTACTGTTCCAATACTTATGGAGGGCTTTTGTTTAAATAAATAAATGGAACCAAGGTCATTTTATTGTATGAAAATGAGCACTAGCAGCAAAGAAAAAAAAAACATCATAAAAATGTGAATTTGCAAACAACTGTAAAAAAATTTGTATATACATTTATTAAAAAACAGACATAAAATAAATGTTTAAATAAATTAATTAACAGACAGACAGACAGACAGACAGACAGACAGATAGATAGATAGATAGATAGATAGATAGATTTCATTGAGTTGACAATGAAAATGATCCAAAGATCCAAAACAAAACTTATTATTTACATTCTATTAATTAACAGACAGACAGACAGACAGACAGATAGATAGATAGATAGATAGATAGATAGATAGATAGATTTCATTGAGTTGACAATGAAAATGATCCAAAACAAAACTCTTTAATATATTATTTACATTCTATGCCATGAATTTCTCATTCTTTCCCCCCCCAAATCTGTCTTGTTGTCTGCTTAAGGGATCTGATCCCGCCCATTCTGCTGAATCATGAATGCCCCAGAGATGCCAAAACGATGGTAGTTACAATTTAGTATTAAACGCAGCAGCAGCAGTCAGCTCAGTCAGTATAGCTCATTAAATTGTCTGCAAACACTAAAGTACACTGGGTTATGAATTCGATGAATAAAACTTCAAACTTCAACTTGATGGTACTGAGTATAATGCAGTTTCTGATCATTTGTTGTGTGTCAGGCAGATGGAACAATTTGTAGTGCTATGTAATCAATACCATACAGAATATACAAACAAAACAAAAACTTTAAAACTAACAGCTCTACTTTCAGCAAAGATCTGAAATTCTCAATCGGGCTGCTCTTCACAGAACCTCACAGTAAGTTTCAAAATTAGCAGCGCAAATAGGAAGTGCTGTACGAGACACCAAACGTGTTAAAAGAATCTTGCAGGATCTCGCTGACTACGTAATGTGAAGATTGTGTGAACTTACAACACAAGCAAGACAATGGAGACAAACCTGTAGAGAGATGTGAGAGTTTCTCTTCATTTCCTCAACATGTAACTGAAGAAATAACAAAACACTGTCTGCTGGATTTGCAAAAGAAACACAACACTGCAGGAAGTGAAGGTCAGGTTATGTTGAGGTGAAAAGACATATCTCATATCGCACTGTATCGGGACCTTGAGAAAACCTTGGCTATTTTCCAATTTGTATATAATCCATACTGTATATTGATATAGAGGCAAGCATGTCCCAAAGCATAGAGTGTTAAAAAATGAGGGTTCCAAAGGTGAATAGATAACATTATCAGTGGGTATTTGGGCTAATATTACCCTTAGCCCCTTGCACCATGAAAGGAAGAGTTTATGACAATTTGCTTCAACTTCTTTAGGTCATAGACAATGGTAAGGAATGGGAGACCAAAGCTACAAAAGCAGATTTTAAATGAATGAACCTACAAATTAAGTAATAATATTTATTTTAGATATAATGGCACCATGCAAGTATAACCAGTACACAACAAAGGCATAATGTAATGCGGCAAAGGTTTTTTTTTTTTAGAATGAATTGAGTGATTTCATGTTATTTTCACTTATTGATAAAAATAAGTAAAAATAATCTGGAAAAAAAAAACAATTATTATTCATGTGACACTGAAGACTGGAGTAATGGCTTATATATATATATATATAAATTGAGTGATTATTTTCACTTTCTGATAAAGATTTTGAGAAAAAAAAAGGAAGAGCAAAAATGCACATTCTAATGCAACCACTGAGTATGATAGGACATGTAGTTGTGAACTAAATTAAAGCATAGAAATTAAAGAATAGAATAGAAATTAAAGCATAATTATGACCAATAGCCCAACTCAAAACAGTCCCAAGTTTCCCCACTGGTAGTAGTTTTTATAGACATTATACATACTTTTACTATGTAGTAGAAGCATACGAATTAGGATGCAGCCTGGTTCAAGCCTCATTACCAACAGCCAGCGTTTCTGCATTGTTACATCCCTCCTCTCACCCACCTGTCATGAGTCTAGACCTGGGGTCGCTGCAGCATGACTGGGGCAATTTGAGGGCAGGTGGATTTGTCTTAAAACCCATTTTCTAATATCATGAGAGAATGAAGTTTATGAAATATGAAGTGTATAAATAGTACAGACAATGTTAATAATGATATGTCCAAACTGTAAATGACTCCTTGTGATAAACCATATCAAATTCCCAATTAAGCCCAGGTGTAGAAGTCAACAGCGTGCAAACGAAATCCAATTACAACCATTCTCTCCTTTTTTCAGTACCTGCTTCAACCCCCCCCATCCATCCATCCCGCTGTTCCCCTCCCATCAGCGGCTGCAGTCACAGAAGATGGGGGATTGTGGTCGGCCTGAATCAGCCAGGGCTAAAATGACATTTAACTGATGTTCAGACGCGAGGTAGCTGCTGGAACGGGTAGATAAGACCATTGCTGCTGGCATTTCAATTACACTTTTACTGCCCTACACATCTGTTGCCAGCCTACTTTCAGTCTTTTTTTTCCCACAGGCAAATACATCCTCATTCCACTACTTTTACATCACACCACTCTTTTTTTTTTCTTTTTTCCACCACAAAATTTAGATTGTCTGCATTGGCAGGTGGTTTCTGGGTCTAGACTGGAATGTATTGCTGCGTTTGAGGGTGGGACACAGTGGGGTCAGTTCTCTCTCCAGCCCAGTGGTTCTCAACTGGTGGGTCATGACCCAAAAATGGGTCACAGGTCTGTTCTGGGTCACATGACAGCAGGAAAAAACAATGCTAAATGCAGCCAACAAAATAAAGGTTTAAAGGGGAGTAAAAAACAAGAGAGAAAGGATTGGGGATATGTTGCAAGCCAGATTCAAACACTTTATCTTTCAACTTTTTATCTCACTTTTTCACTTCACTCACACCATTTTTGAGGGTGTTTTTCCATGAGGCTCATGCAAAGAGGGCAGTCAGTTGTCAGCTGTCCAGCAGAACAAAGCTGTATGCCTCTGTGAAGTTTAAAGGTGACTCCTTTAGCTGACGTTGTCAGAATTGTTCTGTATCTTTCATATCTCTTCGCCACTTATATTCATAGTACTACGAGAAGCTTCTCTCTCTGTCATTATTTGCTACAGCGTCTTCATCACAGTCAACAGGGGAGTTACTCAGAAGAAGGGAGGGCTGTGGGTTAAATTGGACGCACATTTCATCTCAAGCTCATTAAGAGCTTTATGTACGAAAGAAAGAGAGAAAATGCACACATACATACTGTAAGTCACTGGTGGGCTCCCTTGCGCTAGTTAAGCCAATGTATCTACACTGAGGAGTAATTTGGAAATGGTTCCCAACAGCACAGCTCAGTGCAGAGCTGGTCATGGAGGAACTGTGAGAACAGTAAATTTAATTACTGATAGAGAGACAGGAACACATTACCATCCAGCCTGCCTGAGATGTCATTTCCATCAGGCATGTCAAGTTCTTTCAGTGCTCTTTACACTGACACATATTCACACTCACATGGTGTCTCGTGTCGTGGAGCCTGACTTTTGACTTAAAGTATGGTCCACTTTGAAGCTTATTCTAGCAGTTTCTCCCAAGAAGGCTGGAAGAAACCGTCTGATCAACATGTAAATGTAGTTTACTATGAACAAAAATACGTTATTTAAAAAACTACAACCAAGCTTCGTAACAGGCAATATTTTTATTATATATTGTCACATTTTTATTACAAATATATATTTGTGACATATATACATTAGTACCGGCATTATATATACATATGCTAATACTCTTTTTTTTTTTACATGATAAAACATTTACATATATACTACCACTCAAAGTTTAGGGTCATTAAGATTTTTAGGGTCATTAGGATTTTTTGTTTTTTTGGAAAGAAATTAATACTTTTATTTAGCAAGAATGAATTAAACTGATTTAAAGTGACAGTAAAGACATTTATAATAATACAAAAAAATTATATTCCAAATAAATGTTGTTTTGAACTCCCTATTTATCTAAGTTTCCACAAAAACATTAAGCAGCATAACTTTTTTAACATTGGTAATTCAAAAAAAATTATTATAATAATTAAGCACCAAATCGGCATATTAGAATGATTTCTGAAGGATCATGTGACACTGAAGACTAGAGTAATGGCTGCTGAAAATTTAACTTTGCCATTACAGGAATACATTACATTTTAAAATATATTCAAATAGAAAACACTTATTTTAAATTGAAATTTAAATACACTAAATAAACGTAGCAAACATATCTATAATTTGCATGCAAAAAAAAGATGTAGAGGAAGAAAGAAAAGTTAAACATTCTATACATCCTTGCAGACTCTACAATTAATAATTAAAATAATACTGCGCTTTTGTGGCACCATAGTACAATAGCAACCATATCATTCATGTTAACAGCTGCTGTTGTTATATAGTTAGTGGCTGCATAGCTGTAGTAAAGATCTCATTAAAACCTGATTCTGGGATTAAAGAAGAATCCTCTTATTTACATGAGTCACACACACACCTGCTCCAAAGGCGAAGTTCTCCTACATCTCAACAACAAGCTGCTCTGAGCTGCACAGGTGAACTAATGATTTACATTCTGTTAAGAGACAGAGAATAAGAAACCAGCAGAAAAGTGAACGAGAAAAAGACAACAAGTAATGACCTACCCAGTGCTCCTGAACAGAAATAGCTGGATGTCAAACAGTGTTTGGGGGCAAACGGTGTCTTTTGATACTGATCGATCTGCAGAGTCCTGCTCTGGGGAAAACACCGCTGAAATATTTAAGAGACTTGTCTAAATGGAGGGAGACATAAATAATGTACTTTGTCCTCTGTAAGTCATGTTCTTACTAAGAAAGTTCAATGGAGATATATTAGCTTAATGACACTGAATAATGCAGAATGCAGTGGGGCATATAAAAGTACATACTGTATAGTGACAGGGGTTAAATACAGAGTAGACTGAGCCATATACAAAACTAACTGTAAATGACATCACATTTCAACTGTCTCTTCATTAAAATATAATAAAAGTTAAAATATAAGTACACTGGGAATTCAGTTGAAGATTAAAATGTATTTTTACTCAACAAAATTGAAACAGAAAATGGAAATTTTGCTTTGATTTGTACTGTATGTAACCAGTATGATCAACATGCTATGTATGTCAGATTAAATTAATAATTCTAGTTATTTTAAATAAAAAATAAGTGTCCAGCATTATTTTACAGAGTCTATAATAATTCACACAAAAAAGGTATTTCATTCTAAATGGTCCCAAAAACCTCCTTCCTTAAATAAAATGTCTACAATTTTTTTAAGCCCATTTTTTCAGGTACACCAACTGAATCTGAGATCTAAGTCAAGAATTTCAGGTTATGTTAAGAAGAAGCAGAATAAGAAAAAACAGAAGAGGCAGCAGCAGCAGCAGAAGAAGAAGAAGAAGAATAAAGCTGTTTTGCCTTTAATTCTACACTGTAAAAAATGATAATTCGATATTGTAAATAAAACAAAACATACTGAAGTATGTTTTACAAGAAAATACTATTTCAGTCTTTCTACTACAAAATTCAAATTCAATGTGTTACTTGTTTTTTTTCTGAAATCTACTAGCCATTTCTGAGTGAAAATTGTTTAAAATTAAATCTTATAACATATTTTCCAATGCATTTTTGAAAAGTCTCAGATTTAGTACAAACACATTTTTGAGAAAGAAATTTCACATACTGACTAACTGCGAGCGTGTCGAGCTGCATTTTAATGTCAGCTTTTAATTTCCTTCTTAAAAAGGGATGTATTCAATAACTGTGATATCAGATAACAGAAAACTCCGGCAGGCATTTCTGAAGCAGCAGGCATGTAGACCTTTTGTTTGGTTCAGGCATTCAGAGCCTTTTGTACAGGATTATTTAATTCCACTGGAAAACCAGGAAGTGGGTGCTTTTGCTGTATTCAGTGAAAATGCAATCACAATCTACCGCTCCATTGTGTGGCAGCAACACGTGATTCTAACATGTTTAATTAGGTCTCTCCATCGCCTTTGACTGACGGTCCAGCAAAACACAGACGACACAATGCAAAAGGTCACAGTCACTCACACAATGGTGCTCAGAGAGCTTTAAAAGCATTCCATTAACCTACTGATGGCTCCGTGCGCAGCTATGAGGGAAAGACCTTTGTATACGTGTTTGTAATACTTAACCCTATGCCGGTAGCTTATATGTGCAAGTCACGCTATTGTGCATGCAATAAATCAATGTTCTTGTGTGTCTACGTCAACTTACATTACCCATAATTAACAAAAATGAAGTCAAAACTTATTGTAATGCATGGATCGGTCAAACTAAATGGACTTTTACATCCTTTCTTCTTTTATTGCATTAGTTCATTTTGATGTCTCGTGGTTCATGATCTCACCCTCCATTCTGACATGACTTAAAGGGATAGTTTACCAAAAATCACAATTCTACCATCATTTACTCACCCTTAGATCATTTTCAAACCTGTATTGATGATGTTTCATCTTTAGAACACCATATTAAAAGTCAAGTCACCTTTATTTCTATAGAGCTTCATACAATTCAGATTGTTTCAAAGCAGCTTCATAGTACTAAACAGGAACATCAAATCAATTATGCAAACTTCTTCAAATATGAGACAAATTCCAATTCTGCAGCAAAGCTGCTCTACAAAGCCAATAGTGTCATTAATTAGCTAAAGTCAGTTCAGTTCAATAAATGTGTAAAAATGCAAACTTATGAAATTCTGCTATAAGCAGCTCTACAGACAATAGTGTTGTTATTCAGCTCGAATCAGTTCAATACTGATACAGTTCCGTTCAAACACAGTGTTGATTTTGCTAAATTAATTAATAATGAAACAAATTCGATTCTCTGAAGTGTCATCATCCAGTTTAATTCAGTTTTGTTCTCATCCGATGGTGTCAGTGCAGTCAAACTGATTATATTACCGAATATTAAGTGTCTTTTACACCCTCATGAAAGCAGATGGGGATCAGGGCCTGTCAAGATCAAAAAATAGGACAAAACACCATAAAAGTTTCACAGAAGTACTTGTGCAATATAAATCAAGTGTTCTGAAGTCATTCAACACCTTTGCTTAAGGAATAGACTGAAAGTTAAGAAAATCACACTTGACATCCGTGGTCACCATTCACTTTAAATGAATAGAAAAAAGCTTGGAAATTTAGTTTGAAACGGCAGCTGCCATGAACAAATAAAGTCAACAGAGGTGAATAAATAACAGAATTTTCATTTTGCGTGAACTGTTCCTTTAAGGGACGTTTGTCTCAAGATTATGTCCCTACTGTACATATTACAGATGCCAGGCCACTCGGCTCCGCTTCCAAGCACAAAACTGAACTGTAATGCCACAATCTCTCACTCAGGATCAGACAAATACATAAACAAAATGGAACAGTGTTGCCATCCTCCTCTATAAAAAGACACTCTGTTGCTCTCTCTCCCGTTCGCTCGGGGTCTTCCGTCAAGTAAGTGGCGACAGAGAGGTGGAATTGTCAAAAGTGATGGATGACTATCAACCTTCTGCTCTCCCCCTCTTCAGTCCTGGGAGATTTACAGAGCTGCTGACTACCAGCCATGAAATCCAATCTCTTTCTCCATTTCTATCCTTCCCTATATCTTGCCAGCACTCTCTCCGTGTCTTCCTTTTCCCTTCTATCTATCCATCTAACTGTATTATCTTAAGCCATTTCTTTCACCTCTGACAGATTTGGAGAACGCCGTCTATCTATGCAACCAATCAGCTTGCGTCGTTGCTGGGTAGTACAGCGGAATACAGGTGACACGTCTGTCTCAGACGAGGACGTAAATTGCCGCGGTCTATGACAACCGTTCCGCCTCCCATCCTCTCCTCCCAACAGGATAAGTAACGGAATGCACGCACGTCTAAATGTCGCAATTATAACATCACAAAGGGTGGCACCGTAGGCTAATTGTGCTCTCAAAATAGTAATGGCTTTATTATCACAACTATTTTGGTGAGTGTAATGATCGTTAGGAGGCATTATGTTAATGCAATTAAGCGCTAGCATTATTGTTCCAGACCTCTCTAATTGGGGGGATCTCAGAGGGCACCCTGTTTAAATATACTCAATGATACATTTACACGGCCCTAAGGTGAAAAGGCAAGGAGAATGAAGAGTTTAAAGATTAATATGCTTACAATAAAAACAAACAATAAAAAATAAACAATACAAACACTGGCACAACCAAACTCCTGTTTCCTCTTGCAGCAAGGTCGGTCACACATTACTGGCTCTAACAGCACACTAAACAAGATTATATTATTTTTATACCACATTTTGAACATTTTCAAAAAGAATATATTATAAAATAAAACTAATTTGTTAATTAAAGCAGCAAGCAGCTTTGAAAGGGCCCTCGCACCCGGGCTCACCACCACCCGGTGGCTTTAGGAAAACAGTGAATGGTGGGCAATATGCATTTAAAGTGGTAAATATAGAAGGAATATGTCAAAGTCATTTGAAGTCATGTGCCAAACTTCCTGCTACCAGGTGGTGGCGCTATGACTATAACTGGATATTGGCATGTAGATGTCTTCAGGCCAGCACGTTTATCAAACATGTGAAGTTTGGTGCAGATTGGACATTGCATGTTTAAGTTTAAGTTAGTGTAAAACAAGCAATTTCCTGTTGCCAGCAGGTGGCGCTATGATAATAACTGAATATTGGCCTTTAGATGTGTTCAGGCCAGGATTCTTATCGAACATGTGGAGTTTGAGGCAGATCGGACATTGTATGGCTGAGCTACAACACCTTCTATTCCCATGGCGAAACACCCAAATTTGTCAGGCCGCCATGGACACGGCCTTCAATGAAAACTCAAGATCTTCGCAATTTAACATTGCAAAGGCCTTTAGAGTAGACTGACCAAATATAATGTTGATGTCATTAAATCTCTAGGAGGAGTTCGTTACAGCGTAAAACATGTCACTTCCTGTTGCCAGCAGGTGGCGCTATGGCTATATCTGAATATGGTCATGGGAATGTGTTCAGGACAGGACTCTTATCAAACATGTGAATTTTGAGGAAGATCGGACATCGTATGCCTGAATTATAACAACTTCCTTTTTGATGGCGAAACATTGAAGTTTGTCAGGCCGCCACGGACACACCCTTCAACAAAAACTCAAGATCTTCGCAATTTACCGTCACAAAGGGCTTTAGATTACACTGACCAAATTTGGTGTTGATCTATGTAAATCTCTAGAAGCAGTTCGTTTAAATACGCCTGAAAATGGTAAAAACGGCACAAAACTTGCAGAGAAATTTCAAAATAACAGACTTCCTGTTGGGTTTCAGACTTCGTACCGGGGGGGACTTTTTTGTAGGTATTGGTGTGTTACACGTGTCTACCAAATTTCGTACATTTATTTGAAACATTGCTTGAGGGGCGCTTCGTTGAAATTTTATAGGTGGCGCTATCGTGCCATTTTGCCACACCCACTTCTGACACCCATATCAGATGTAAATTTTCACCACTTTTGGCATGTGTGCAAAGTTCCATGAGTTTTCGAGAATGCTTAGACCCTCAAAAATGCGATTCATTTTGGAGAAGAAAAAAAAGAAGAATCTGAGCAATTCCAATAGGGTTCTCGCACCACTGGTGCTTGGGCCCTAATTAGTGTCATATAAACATCAAGACAAATAAATAAGCCAGACTTTCAGTAAGATAGTCAGTTAGACTGAGTCAAGTTACTGATTCTTTTTGAATGATTCATTAAAACAATCAAGCCATGAGATTAATTTTTTCATGAATCAGATTCTATTCTTGGGGTCAGTAATGAATTTATATATATAATATTATATGAAGAGTTTATTTGCAAAAACCTCTTTGTCAAAAAAAGCCGGTTTTGTCCACTTTCAAGGCATCGCGAGTTCACGTTTTACTGCAAAAGCCAACAAGCGCCCTTGTTGTTTTTGAACAGAAGCCGATAA
>NW_015646356.1:384284-388534 GCF_001515625.1 Sinocyclocheilus rhinocerous | reverse complement strand
TGCTTTTGCTATAAAACAAACTTTTAATATGTAAAAAAAAACATACTTTCAATGAACTTTAATTTAGTAAATTACCTATATTTTTAAAGTTATTATTACTTAATCAAAACAACCCAACTGCAGTTTGATTGATATTACTTGGAATGCGCAATAAAAAAACGTGATTTCTGAAAAAAAATAAAAATGGAGTTATTGGTTTTTGCAAATGAACTCTTCATATGTTCTCCTACTGTTTTTATATATTAGCATAAGAGTGAGCATAAGAGACCTTAAGATTTCAAAAATATTTTAAGAATCTTATCAACCACAATCTTTTGCAATTTAGATTAAATTAAATCTTTTTTTAAAGTAGCAAATAGTAAAATATTTCTAGTGTTGTAAATTGGCCTAGGCTTCCAACAGTTGTAATTCCTCCAAACAGGCATGTGTCACATGCTGTAATGATATGCAAATGTTATTCAAATTGCCATCCAATCGACTGTAGTGAGCCAGTGAGAGTGACCTTAGACTTTAGAAGAGCTGGGCGAGAGAAATGGCTGTTGGCAGGGGTTGCCCTTTTGCTGCACATCTGAGACTATTTGTGTGGTTTGTCTTATGATGGTTAATATGAAGATTTGGGTTAAACCTTGAGTGCTTGTTGAAGATCAGCACAAAGGGCAATTTCACCATCTAAAAGCCATGGAGAGGCCTGTACTGTGACCTCTCACCATGATCTCTCGCCTTTCTGTCATCACACAGGCATGCGGTCTACCCCAGGTTAATCAGATATGTTCATGTTTTCCATTCATATTTCATGGCTCATCAAATTCAAATGAATTCCGCTAAAAAAACCTGCAACTTTCCATGGAGGTGTAATGTTCTCGTGCTGGTGCCTTGTTAGATAAAAAAAAAAAAAAGTATTTATATTGTGTTTGTTTGTCTATTTTTACGCCACAGGACGAGACGGGCGTGATTAACAAACATGCCAGCAGCACGATGAGCAAATTTAGACCGGAGTGAGAACACCATCACAAAAGGCTCTGTACAAACACACACATTTTACGGGAAATACACACTTGGGCTGGGATGTCAAAGCTAACTGCTTTTTGAAGTTATTTTTAGCTTCTCTCTCACTGCGTCCACTCTCTGTCAGTGGAGCGGTCCATTGGGGCAGCACTGCACAGACAAAAAGAGAGATGGAAGAAGAGGGGGAAAAAACAGAGCGAGAGAGAGAGAGAATGGAGGGAAAAAACTGACAGAGTTGATGCCTGATGTTCCAACAAACAGGAAACCTCAGTTGACCTGTGGGTGAATCGCCGAGACCATTCCTGACCCACAGACTCTGCTTTTTAAACATTAAATTTCATAACAATTATGTCGTTTTCTGTGCTGCATTGATATACAGGAAGTTTGGACAGATATTCTAAACATACAGAACATCTGCATACTGTGTATAACATACATACTATATATTTTAGCGATAGTAAGAGTAGTGTGGTGTTATGCTATTCTGAACATAGCCCATAAATGTTCCAAAAAAATATTGAGAAGTATGTTCAATGTAGTATGAATGCAATCCTAATGCGTTACATTCACCATATTGTTACTGTCATGTGACCTACCAGCATCAGCTGCATTGCTTCACTGCCATTCACAAATCCTCTCTCATGGCTTCATGGGATTGTCAAGTGTCCATTAGATGCACACTTCGGAATCTCACCGGAAGTCATCCAGGTACTTTTCTCCTACTGTTTTGTGAGTATTAGCAATTCAGACATAGTACTTTTTCATAAACTGTTTTGGTAGGGAAGTATGCGATTTTGGATGCAGCCATTCTCATTCTAGAAGGATTTGATTGGATAAAAATCCTGATCTGGTGAAAGTGAATTTTAACAGAATTAAAAGTACTAAAAGTCACAAAACTGTCATTCTGATACCACTGGCTCTTTAAGCACCTGCCTCCTCTGGACCAGCAGCCAATCGTATGACAGGGTGGCATATGGGCAGCTGGGAGGGCAAAAGTGAAGCAGGCTTCATGATGATAAGGTCAAGCGTTTTTTTTTTTCTTGTTTCTTTTTTTTTTCTTCCCCTCAAGTCTGCCACTGTACTGAGGTTTTCTGCAATCATGCACATGCGCACACAAAAATTTACCACAGGCTTGCGAGAGTCAATATGTTATTCAGTTTTTTTCTCAGTCTGCTATAATTACAATACAGCTCCCCTGGTCAGAGCTGACACGGTACCAAAATCCCCCACCGGCCAGAGAATGAGTCACAGAGAGATAAATATTACAGCAGAATGTATGTGTGTGTGTGTGTGTGTGTGTGATTGTTTATGTGTTGGAGGTGAGACAGAGGCTATGAATACCGCTCTCCGGGACAGTTCACACTGTTACTATCAGCAGGTATTCTCTCATCCTACTAACGTACAAATGAATATGCAGATTTTAAGGAGAAAAGGGCAAATAAATAAGAGTGCATAAATCCAGCGTTTGTTTGCGTGAACGGAGGGGTTTCCTGCAATCGTACGGCTGGCGGCTTTTGACCCCCGCCGTTCTGTAGTGGAGGATGATAGATTTAGCCTTCTGTCCTGCTGCTGCTGGTCCATCAACGCCAGCTGAAATGAGAAAATTGAAGTGGGCCTGTGTTATTGCCTCTGACCCTCTAGAGGCCAAGGCACCGTGGGGTGGATAGACTGAGGGAGGGAGAGTGAGATGTGGTTGCGGAGGAGATAAATAATGGCACAACATTGTTACTCACTTCCGTTGACTTCAGAAACGCCACCGCTCTAAATAACACAGAGGAAAAAAAGAACAGCGTCAAGAGCCCGAAAACTTCCAACGGCCCCTGACAGCACTGCTGCGTCGGCAGGAAGTGATGTCACAGGTCAGTGTTTTTAATTCGGAACGTTCCCAGGGGTACAGCGACCCCTCGGCCCTGCCGGATCAGCAGCGGTGATGGAGGGAGGCTGAGCGCGAGTGGCACGCCATCTCTGTGGAATATCAATCTGCTGCGTCTAACCATCTCACCCCTCAGCTAACGACCTTATTAATTAATCAGCGCCGAACTGACTCGCTTACTTCTCCCCTTCTAGCCTGCTTGTCTTCAACCCCTCCCTCGTCCTCCCCTCGGCTTCACCGGGGAGAGCGTTTTGTAGATGTGAGGTGAGCTCTACCCCCATCTGTGGCTGCAGTACAGCTTGGCAGTGTGAGTTTTTGATTGAGGGGCTGTATAAAAGCAATCTTCCAGACCTGGGGAGGGAGGGAGAGAGAGAAAGAGAGCGGGCGGGCGACACTCATCTTCCTGCACATTGCACGTCTGGCTGCTTGCCTGCCGGGGCCTGCGTTTCATATAGCACATAGTTTATTATGGCGGCTGCTATCAGGCTCGCAGGCCAGTATCTGCTTGGGATGAAAACAAGAGCTAAGAAAAACCCCATTCAGGGGCATCTGGTGTCTCTGACAGACATACAAACCAAGACAGAGGAGAGCGAGGGTGGGAGACATGAAAATGGATAATAAGCTCGCCTCCGACACCTGGAAAACGCGGCAGAGTATTCGATGGTTTTTCGTAGCGCTCCTGCGATGCAATGCATCACACCAGGTGCGATGGGAACGGCCGCTCTTGTTTGCTGAATGCATGAGAGCGTTAATGTGCAGGCTAACCTTTGGAAAGTCACACAGATCCGAAAACGATGGCGTTTCCCACACTTGAGCGATTAAATGCTGATAAGCGTGGAAAACACCACGCCTGCCATTGATTCATGCAAAACAAATCAATATATGCAAAACATGCAAGGAAATGTATAGAAATCACCCTTCCTTTGAGCCAAAATATACTTATATGAGAATATTTCTCTTGGTAAATGTTCTGTAAGGAGAGGCTTAGAATTTTGCAGTTATACTAAAGAATGTTCATGGAAATATCATATGATGCAGAAATTCTAAGCATAGCATCAGTTCTGCATGGGCTGTTTGCGTTTCTGGAGGAAGTGAATGCTTGGCAAACAGCAGGGGACCGAGGGATTTAAAGTCTGCATACTGCTGTTTGAGGGCTTTGTTTAAATGAAATACTTTAGAATGGCTAAAAGCTGTTCTTTAACTACAAATCATAAGTCTAAGGAGCAAAAATGGAGCACTGGGTCTCTTAAATCATCCCAATTGTTTGTTTTACAGTTTAACAGCCAGGTACCAGTGTGAAATACAACGAAATGCTAGCAAACAACAATTCTATAACATATTAGTTTTTTTTTTTTTTTTTGATTGAACAACT
>NW_015646356.1:371230-384054 GCF_001515625.1 Sinocyclocheilus rhinocerous | reverse complement strand
TAATTAAACACAACAGGTTTAAATACGAAACACATTTTTAAAATCAAGATGAAAATATGGTAGAGGATGTGATTTCCAAGAACAAAAGTCAAGGAAATCAACAAAATCCAAAGTGCATTTGCTACAACAAAAAACCTTCTATCCAGTATTCACAAACAACTGGAGGAGTCGTGGCAAAGTCATGGAAATATATATGGCTGGCAAGTCTCATTTCACCTGCCATTGACAGGTGTGACAGTTCAATTTGGACCCTACATACTCATATTCAACCTTATTTGAGTCCATTAGTTAATTGAGTAGGAACATTCTCAAAAATGACTGTGAGCAGACTGCCGTGAGAGCTTCACATTTACACAAGAACTAATTCAATGTTAGAGTCTAATATTGATTTATCTATAAAAGGAAAGGCAGGCCCGAGGTTGGATTACGTTCATCATATTACTACAGTAAGAGTTGCACATGGGATCTCTAATGGTGTCTTGCTAACACACACTGCAGGGAAGGTCAGAGATGAGAGCTGGGATAAGCAAGAGAAACACACACTAATGTCTTTAGCTTACAGACTAGTGTTTCATCCAGCCTGCTCCGAGCACAAAGTTAGAAATGGTCAATACAATCAAAGGGTGGATGATTACAGTATCAGAAATTTCTATATTATAGAGAATTCATACAGAGCAATACCACATCTGTTATCTATTAGAGTCGAACACAAGCCTTTATACAGTATCTCAGCTGTATCGCATATAAAGGTTTCTGAAAGTACAATAGTATTTGTACTATACAAACAATATTGAGCATATAAACTATAAGGCTAACAAATGTTAAAACAAATACTTTTTCATGTTCATGACACACTGGTTTGTGAGATTGGAAATGATTCTACTATCCTAACATGAACTACTACTGTATATATGTATGTGTATGTGAGACAGAAAGAGAGAAAGAGCAAGAAGGAGAGAATTTCCTCTGTAATTCAAATGCAGAGGAAAACCCATAAAGATGATCGACTGAATATTATTTCATGAGGTCAAATTAGATTAATTAATCCAGAACTTGCTGCAGACCTGATAAAACAGGAAGAACATTAGTATGTACTCAAGCAAGCTCGCTTGGAGAAAAGAAATGATAAGAAAAAACAGAAAAGAATAAAGGGGGAAACGAAAACAAAGAAAAGACAGGTAAAATGAAAGGAAAGGAAAGGAAAGATGAAATATAGAAAAACAATGGGCATTATCAAAAGGAATGCTGATGTGTGAGTTGCCATAGTGACTGGAGAAGGTGTGCCAGTCATGGCCATAATCAGAGCCATCGCTAAGTGTAGCTGTCATCAGAACAGCACCAAAGAGAAAGAACCACCGGCACAGACGTCTCTCTGACTGCTAAAGAAGACGGATGGGAAACGTACTGCCTCGAAATACAGCTGCAAACATTCAATCATCGCCAGCCATGAGAAAATATGCTTTTTGGTGCCAAGGACTATCACCTTAATGTGCTGAGAGAGAAAATGCTTATTTGTTGATTTATTTATTGAAAGATTTACATTGTCAAACTGCATCTGACTCTAAACTGGAGGCGTACTGAAGATTTTGCCATGTCTAGCATCAGGAGGGTGAGATGTCAGTATCGGATGTGAAAGGAACCTGGGGGTGTTGAGGCTGAGTTTGTAGGATCAGATTTATATGATGGGAATCATTCAATATCAGCCTAAAAGGGACTAGAGCACAGCTGACTGCTCATTTCCTTCACACTGCCTGCATAAGTACTTATAGTCCTGAATTATAACTGCTGATCCACACACACACACACACGCAGCATATGTGCTGAGTGCATGCATGTATTCAATCATTTTCTGTTAGTTTGGATTGGAACATTGTATTGGAGTTTTTGCAGATCATCTAGGATTTGGCTTTATTAAAGGAATATTCTGGTTTCAACACAAGTTAAGTTCACTTGACAGTGGCATAATGTTGATTTGAACAAAAATAATTATAAAAATCAAGGTTAAATTGAGGCACTTACATTGGAAGTAAATGGGGCCAATTTTTAGAGTGATTTAAAGGCAGAAATGTATTTCAGACAGAAACATTTTAAAAAACTTAATTTATTAATTTCTTTGTCTTGCACAAGCTGTAAAGCAGTCTATGTCGTGTTGTTTTAGTTTTTTTTTTGTAAAAGTCTGTTGTAAAAGTTGTAAAAATGTAATATAACTTCACACAGAAAAGGTTAGTGATTTTTTCACAGTACAATCATGATATGCATATTGTTTACATCTTGTGGCTATATGATTAAAATCATATGTATTTTAATGTCTTAACATTTATTTGAATGTTAACATACAACACAAATAAACTTGAATTGAACATGTTTACAACAAATGCAAATTAATCTTTGTGGTAATCAACTTAATGTCTGACTGAGCTTAACCTGTACCAAACTTGGAATATGTTTTTAGGATCTGAATTTAAATCCAGAATGAGTGTGAACAGTACAGAACAGTATTCCATATCAGTTTCACTGATACATGATCTTTTGTGGTTCAAGTTAAGAAACAAATTCTTACACTACTGTACTTGTACCTTTTTCATTGTGGTTTAATCTGAAAAAGAAATAAAACCATTGTATAATATGCATCTCGCTTTAAATCTAAATTTAAATGACTATGTGGATAACAAACAGCCATCAAGATATTGCTTTTCTTAATGTCAATTCAGGAGCTGCGGTTCCATTGTTTACCTGAGTAAACTGCCAAGTGCTTTTCTTTAGCAACACATTCCACTGTGGCATCTTATTTAGACTTTGCATTTCAAAGCCATCCAACTGCAGCATCCAAAGTAGCCTGCAATTCCACACTTGATTCGTAAATTCAATACTTAATTAAATGAGCCAGATAAAATCATAAATACATTAGGAAAATAAATCACATAAATTTACGTTAGCATTTCAAGGTCTGGTGTTTTTTTATTCTTTTCTCTTCTCCAAAAACCTATTTAATTGTAAATGTAGCTTACTGTTTTCAAGGTTGTGGGTAATATATCTTCAAATTCCCCCTGCATACATTTCCCTATAGCGTCCATCCAGAATTTGTCTCGCCATTATCTCTCAATGCTGTTAATGCTCTGATGGCGACCTGGGCTAATTTAAACCCAGCCTCACCTGAGGAAACTTTATTCATGCTGGGAAAAGCTATGTGATATGAGGTTATGAAACTATGAATACTCTGTTAGAGAATAAGAGCTGTTATTCTAACGGTACAGTTTGGATAACTCATTTCCTAATTTTGAGAAAACCAGTTGCCTCAGTCCATTTAAGTTTAGAAACCAATAGTTAGGAATACTATGAACTTATTGTACTTCTTACTTAGTATGTCACTGTATTGATTAAAACCATTCAAATGAAAAACCTTAAATTAGTCTGCTTCATCTCTTCACATAACGGTTTTCTATTAAGTGCAATGAACTTTCAGTAATATTTAAGTGAAATTAACTTGTTTCATTTAGTACATTTGACTGCGATGTTGTACTGTACAGTGATCAAAGCATACATGAATGGAAGCTTCAAAGAACTGGATGAACATATTTATTCACATATACTCAGTGATTCACCACGCAAAGTGGGTTGCCGATCTGAAGAACAATGCTAAATGAAAATAATTAAACAGCCACTAACCACATAATCGTGCACAGTTAGGATTGAAGTGCCACTGAAATTTCACAGGCCACATTGACAGCCCTGATTAGAATAGCAAAATAAACAGACGTATTAACATTTAAAAGGGAGGAGAAAATGCTTCCCATTTCTTTAGCGCTTCTCAAATATGCATAGACAGTTTACTAAGGAAATAGAGAATGAAAAGTACTTTGCGTAGCACCAGCCATTAAGAGTGAGCACTCCTGCATCTCAAAAGGCCTCATTCAAAAGTAAATGGAAAAAAAGAAAACACAATTTCTAGAGATTTGGTACATCAACCTTCTGATAAAAAGAAACATCTTCCAGCCAGCTCGAGATCCGAGAGGGTGGAAGAGATACAAGCTTTTGTTGTTCCGAGAGTTCTCCAGAGTTTGGGTCAAGGTGATGCATAGGTCAATGGAGCTGAAGAGCAGCGTGAAACGGGACCATGAGGTGTGTTTTTCGAGAAGAGCGACTTCACCTTTGAGAGGGGCGAACAAAAGCGGAGAGCGAGGGGGGCCGCGGCGATGGACTTTAGCTTGATTAAATGGTCAGTGAGTTGGAAAACAACCCTGATGTGATCTGTGACCTCAGGCAGCCACTAACCACATAATCGTGCACAGTTAGGATTGAAGTGCCACTGAAATTTCACAGGCCACATTGACAGCCCTGATTAGAATAGCAAAATAAACAGACGTATTAACATTTAAAAGGGAGGAGAAAATGCTTCCCATTTCTTTAGCGCTTCTCAAATATGCATAGACAGTTTACTAAGGAAATAGAGAATGAAAAGTACTTTGCGTAGCACCAGCCATTAAGAGTGAGCACTCCTGCATCTCAAAAGGCCTCATTCAAAAGTAAATGGAAAAAAAGAAAACACAATTTCTAGAGATTTGGTACATCAACCTTCTGATAAAAAGAAACATCTTCCAGCCAGCTCGAGATCCGAGAGGGTGGAAGAGATACAAGCTTTTGTTGTTCCGAGAGTTCTCCAGAGTTTGGGTCAAGGTGATGCATAGGTCAATGGAGCTGAAGAGCAGCGTGAAACGGGACCATGAGGTGTGTTTTTCGAGAAGAGCGACTTCACCTTTGAGAGGGGCGAACAAAAGCGGAGAGCGAGGGGGGCCGCGGCGATGGACTTTAGCTTGATTAAATGGTCAGTGAGTTGGAAAACAACCCTGATGTGATCTGTGACCTCAGGCCAAAATCTTTTTACGGAAAAGATTAAATGAAAACACCTTCAAAAGAAGCCACGGGGACAAAGTCAAGTTAGCTTCCCTGAAGAGGAAAAACAGAAAAAGAGTGATGTTCTAGAACTCACATTAATATTGAGCACATACAGTACTGACTGTAAGCTGCCAATGTGGACCATCTCCTTTCTATAACAAACAACAGGTTCTCTGGCCAATGGACTATATGGTTCAGAATACTTTGACCTTGCTACATGTTTTTTTGGCCCTCAGTGTGCAACATCATGCACAGGAGCAAGCAAAAAGTCAAAGATACATACACATGTAGATTACAATCTGCTCTCGGACTATCATCGAGGACATCTCATCAAGGTTGCTGTCAGATAGAAAATATAAGCAGTGTATTTCCCACTGACAAAGAGAGAACGGAGAGAATTTATCACCAGAGGAATTTCGGCAGCTGCAGCAATTAATTTACTAATGCAAGAGTAGCAACAATCTCATTTAGTAAATCAGATTCATGAAGCACATTCATACACTGAACACTCATTCATACAGTATCTGCTCTGATGTGAATACAGCAAAGAACCTCTCTGACAGATTTTGCAAGACAGAAGACTGTCATAATTAAGTTATTTAAATACACTTAAAGGCCCTATGAAATGAAAATCTGGTTTAGATTAACCTTTAGAAGCTACACGCATTAAAAATGTACAGACTTTCTGTTTTCTGGTATCATGGACTACATATTGACGACTCATCTTGCATTTTTGTCCAATCAGGTCTAGGTATTCAGGTTTTAAGGTTAAAAGCTAATATGTTCTGCATGATTAATGTAAGAGGGTATGAGAGTTAATTCAAATGTAATTGTATTTATTTATGTTTTACTATATAAAGCAACAATTACCAATTCAACCTCATCGAAAATGACTGTCTGCCTGCTGTATTTTGTAGTCAAAGACAATGGTAAAAACAATTCACTTCTGTACTTGTGTGACTTTAGTAGAAAGAAGAATTCTTGATCTGTAAATAGCACATAACACCTATTTCAGACACATGCAAAAATGTGCTTTGTTCTGTGGGACTCTTACTTTTGCAATTCAACACCATTTTAATCAGTGACAATCCAATCACAGTCATTCTTATGGCAATCAGAGAGAGAATGCACAGAAGCGTGAGACACAGAGAGAGAGAATGGTAGGGCTGCAGACTTTCATATCTTCCAAGCAGCAGGAACTCAAATCATGTCTCTATGAAGTCTTGATTAAAACGACTTTACAGAGTCAACTGCCCTGTGCGCACAAAACACATAATTTAGCGTTACAATTTAAGTGAAGAACATCTTGCAGAGATGTCAAAGCTTTGTCAAGGGATTATAGCGAAAAGTGTTGACTCTCAGAATAAAGTATTCTTATCAGTCACATTCAAACCAGAGCAAACTGAAGTTGAGTTCTGAATATATGAGCGCAGACTTGAAGAATACATTAAGAAATAATTAAATAAATAAGTGTCATATAGATGGGCGGTTTGCATGTCTCTCGGTCTCTCTCTGGACCAAAAACCTCTTTATATCAACATGAAACGTAATTCCCAAACCAGTCCACTTCTGCAATGTGATGTATTTTCAAGAGAAACATGATATTCTATGATTTATCTTCTTGAAAAACATGAGATTCTAAAAAAAAAAAAAAAAAACAATAAAATAAGAAATATGAATTAAAATTATTAGAATAAAATGACAGTTTTAACTGTTATTTTATGGTTAGTAGCCTAATTCTAAAAATAAGATAAAATAAAATAAAATTATAAAGTATTCTTATCAGTCATATTCAAACCAGAGCAAACTGAGTCAAGTTCTGTACATAAAGCTATGAGTGCATTGTAAAGACTGCAAAAAGAAATTATAAAATAAATAAGTGTCATGTGGGACAGACCATCTCAATGTATCATTTTTCCTAAGACTTATTGCTGTTTCATACTATACACACTGAAAAAATAAAAAATAAAATATAATAAAATTACAGCAATATAATAACTATATTATGGTCATATTTTAGTAGCCTAAAGCAAACCTTAAAATAAATAACTATTCACCTTAAATAACTATTCAAGTAGGTGTAATGGGCTGAAGCCAGATATCATTAGGTGTGTGAGTCAGGGCAGACTGATCTACTCCTGCTGTATTGAGCTGGATAAATATAATCCATCTCTTCCATCCATTAGTTATTTATACCCGAGACCTTAATGCATTCTTTTTTTGGAGCACATTTAGCTTGCAGTGCCAGATCCATATCTGCAGTGGTGTGTCCGGCTGGGTTCAAAAACCACCTGCCACTGCAGGCAAGATGTACATCTACTAGTTATCAGATACAACAGCTGGTTTATTGGTCAGGAAAGCTCTCATTGGCCAAATGAGGCGATCAGTAGAGTTAAGGAAAATGAGACTGCGGCAGTTATGCACAGAAGCCGTATTTTGGGATGGAGGTGTTTTGATGGAATGTGCCGTGAAGGTGAAACGTTTTACCTCAGAAAAAAGAAGGGCAGGAGGTGATGCTAGGCTTTATTTGGAGAATGAGACAGACAGAGTGTGTTTCAAGGTCTCAGCTGCCCCTTTCCCACCAATGGGCCCGATCTGAAACTGTGCCACACAGTTTTACCACAAAAAAAGGTAGTTCTAAGTTATGAGATCAACAGCATCTCAATCTGGCAAGAGTCTGAGTAATGGCTCTGGAAAATTCAGCTTTGCAATCATAATAATAAAGTAAATTTGCAAACATGTTAAAATAGAAAACACTATATTATGGTCATATTTTAGTAGCCTAAAGCAAACCTTAAAATAAATAACTATTCACCTTAAATAACTATTCAAGTAGGTGATGCAAGCCAAAAAGAAAAATCATTTCAGAGGTAGAGCATGTTTACATTTTGATGAAACATTACAAAGACAAAGTATTTTTTTTCTTTAGGTATAAGGTTAACTGATGAATTATGCACCATGAATGCTTAAGAAAATAACCAGTTCATAGCCAACAATATGAAATGAGACACTTCTTGGCCATAAGAAAACAAACAGCCCACACAAGCTACGGCCACCCTCATCCTCACCTTTCTAAACAGTAGAGTTAAGGAAAATGAGACTGCGGCAGTTATGCACAGAAGCCGTATTTTGGGATGGAGGTGTTTTGATGGAATGTGCCGTGAAGGTGAAACGTTTTACCTCAGAAAAAAGAAGGGCAGGAGGTGATGCTAGGCTTTATTTGGAGAATGAGACAGACAGAGTGTGTTTCAAGGTCTCAGCTGCCCCTTTCCCACCAATGGGCCCGATCTGAAACTGTGCCACACAGTTTTACCACAAAAAAAGGTAGTTCTAAGTTATGAGATCAACAGCATCTCAATCTGGCAAGAGTCTGAGTAATGGCGCTGGAAAATTCAGCTTTGCAATCATAATAATAAAGTAAATTTGCAAACATGTTAAAATAGAAAACAGTTATTTTAAATTGTGATACTATTTCACAATATTACTGTTTTTACTGTATTTATGATAAAATAAATGCAGCCCTTGTGTCCATAAGAGACTTCTTTCAAAAAATATTTTAAAAATCTTACAATCCCAAACAAACATCGTGAATATGAATTCGATTCATTATATATTTTTGAATTTCTGACCATCAAAAGCTGCTTGTGACTGTATAAAATAATGAATTTAATTTATTTTGGATGTTAAAACATATTCTTAAAAGGATAGTTCACCCAAAAATGAAATTACTCCATGATTTACTCACCCTCAAGCCATGTGTATGTGACTTTCTTCTTTCAGATGAATACAACCGGAGTTATATTAAAAATGTCCTGGCTCTTCCAAGCTTTATAATGGCAGTGAATAGGGGTCGAGATTTTGAAGGCCAAAAAAGTGCATCCATACATTATAAAAAGTGCCCCACACAGCTCCGGAGGATAATAAAGGCCTTCTGATAAGCGCGTTCACGAAAGAGTGGTGTTCCAGTGGATGACGTGGGACGTAGGCATAGCGTAAGCTCCGGTGAGAAGTGACGAACTCAGAAGTGCAGAGGAGAGAGCAAAATAATACACTGGTCATGAATTAGAAGTACAAAATGAGAATTTGTAAAGAAAAATGTCGGAGTATTTCGATATAAGCCAAGAAGAGACTGGTTTTCCTTTGCTGTAAATAAAACTTGGTCCGATTGTATTTATGTGAAAGGGGCAGTCGTGGCCTAATGGTTAGAGTCAGACTTGGAACCCGAAGGTTGCGGGTTTCAGTCTCAGGTCCGGTAGGAATTGTCGGTGGGGGATGACCCAGCGCTCTCTTCCACTCTCAATACCACGACTCAGGTGAGACCTTTGAGCAAGCTACCGAACCCCCAACTGCTCCCCAGGCGCCGCAGCAATATAGCTGCCCACTGCTCCGAGTGTGTGTTTAACAGTGTGTGTGTGTGTGTTCACTACTGTGTGTGTGCACTTGGATGGGTTAAATGCAGAGCACAAATTCCAAGTATAGGTTGCCTACTTGGCCACGTGTCTCTTCACTTCACTTCAAAGAAGAAAGTCATATACACCTAGGATGGCTTGAGGGTGAGTAAATCATGGGGCAATTTTCATTTTTGGGTGAACTATCCCTTTAATTCATAAGACTTGCAAACTCCAGCCATTTTTTCTATTTATATATACTGTAAATATACGTCACTTTATGTATGCGTAAATCATATAGCAACATAGTCAGTTATGCCATCACTCAATTCCTAAGTCACCAAAAACGCAGGTTGGGTTTGCAGAGCACCAGCTCCATTTTGGTAGAAAAGGTGTTTGAGAGGCCTCAGGATGTTCAAGTGGACCAGTTTTGTATTTCTGGATGTTTTTGAGACTTTCAGATAAGTATGATGCCCTGCTCAGAGTCACCTAGTGTCATCATCCGTCAGTGCAGAGGAGTGTGTGTATTTTTGAAGGGTCACTCTCTTTCCTCTCTCCATCTCTCTCTCTCGTTCTCGCTCTCACTGGATTTGACAGGTAAAGGAGCATGACAGCTAACAATGACCCTCTTCTCCCATTACACACACACATACACACACATTCAACCCTTTGGTGGTCAAACCCTCTTTCTTCATCTAGAGCAAACACTTAAGGCCAGTTTAATGGGTCTACAGGCAGCCTTCCGTCCAATCGAAGCTCACAGGCTCATAAAAATGTGGGTAGGGAGATGTGTACTTCCTGCGCATGATTACAGTTTAATGGGTCTACAGGCAGCCTTCCGTCCAATCGAAGCTCAAAGGCTCATAAAAATGTGGGTAGGGAGATGTGTACTTCCTGCGCATGATTAAATGTGTGTGTGTGTATGTGTGTGTGTGTGTTTCAGCACCTGCTGTCAGGAGTGGATGTGATGCTGACAGGTCAGTAATGTAGGATTAGGCTGGAGGGATTTCTGCTTGCTGCTGCTCTGCGGAGATGTCCTTGGAAAGGACGCAGTCCACTGCGGAGTGACTTCGCTACTTCGACTTCCCTTCCCACAATGCGTTTAATAGAGCAAATAGTATGGAGGCAGGATGTTTGTGTCGCATCTACGACTCTGGGATTCTTTACCTATGGTATTATGTAAAAGGCCTCTTTCAGCGGCAGTCAAAGAAACACTTCCCCTAACAAATGTGTCATACGTCCTTAAGTCGCAAATGAAAGGGAAAAGAGAGGGAGAGTGTGGGCGAAAGAGAAACGGCTCGTTTTATTTTTTTATGCATCTCCGTCGATGCAAAGACTCGCCGGGACACAAAGGAAGCCATTACTGCTTACCATTTGTTGAATTCTCTGGTGCCAGAAAACTGACAGGTCCATTTCTCTCGCCGTTCAGAAAGAAAGCGCGAGAGACAGCCATCGCATAGGACACCTAATTACCTCACATTGTGAGGGACAATACAGCCGGCGATAAGCCACCCTACTTAGGAGAGGGCCGTGTGTGAGAGTATGTGCGTGGGAGGACACGTGTGCGCCGGACAGACGTGAACTGCATGATCTCTGCATCCGTCTCGGTCCGAGTGGCAGACAGCGATGAAAGTCGCTCAAATGACTAATGTCTTCAGTGGTGAAAAATTAATGATTTTTCTAGCCAGGGTTAATGGACATGTCAAACACAGAAAATGAGTTGTTTGAAAGTAAATTACTGTAATCTATATTTAGGCAACTCAGTTAGCCTCATCAAGAGAGCTTCAACAACACCGGCGAGACTCTACCAACCCGACGCTCTCTCCCTCTCGCAAACTCGTAGAGCTTCTTCTACCTTCTGGCTCACGAAGAGACACCGATACCAAACTGTGACGGAGATTCGCACATCCAGACACTCGTCCGGCCGTTGGAGGAGCAGAGGATAAAGTCATCTTTCGTAAGAACACACTGAACAATTCATGAGAGCAGCGCAGAATGGGACGGTTCACGCGCAACGGCCCGTCCTGAGGAGGAGTAGTACTCGGACAACAAAAGCTTGATAAATGTGTTTTGCAGCGGCTTTGTTTATGTCCTGAAGTCTTGAAATATGAGGTTACAAAACACATTCTGGAAGAAAAAAGCTTAGAGGAGGGAGATGAAGATGCAAACAGCAGCTATCAGAGATTCCATAGGGGGAGCTATTGATGTGCACAAATGCCATTGCAGCAGTAAAAACCTGTGTGTGTGTTTGAGTGTGGGACCTATCCCAATTCAGACACGGGCTGAGCTCAGTTTAAAATGAGGATCGGACTGGAGAGAAGGCAGGTTTCTGTGAAGAATGATTCAGACTATTTTAAGCAAACACAAAAAGCTACTCTGTGCTAATAAGATCTGGTATCCCAAAATGGGCTCAACTGAACACATTCAAATTAACAATGAACAACAAAATTTGCCATCTGTCTCATAAATTGATATTTAAAGGGCGATGGATTTTCAATATTATGTCAAGCATTATAAAATAGCTAGTAAAACTGGTTTTGTTTTTCTTATTGCTACAGACCAGTAAGGCTGCACGATTAATCGGCTACTGTCAACAAAAGAGAAGCTTAAAGGGCTCCCTGTGGTTTTCTGCCATAATAAAAGCTCCATGGTATAAAGTTTGATAAAATTAAGAAATTAAAACAGTTGTAAATATTGGTATTGCAATTTTAAAGTTGTATTGTAAAATTTAAAAAATTGTATTATTATTAACAACTTTTTTATTTTACAGTGAAGTATTTCAATAGTAATATTTCCTAATCTCTTTAATATTTGAAGAGTTTATTTGCAAAAACAGATAACTATTAATTTTCATAAATCATGTGTTTTATTGTTATGTTTTTATTGTGTTTTATTGTGTTAGTTAGCTGTAAGTTTTTAGTTATTATTATTTAATCAAAACAACCCAACTGCAGTTTGATTGATATTAATTGGAATGCAGGATAAAAAAAAAAACATGATTTTTGAACATTTTTAAAAACTGAGTTATTGTCAGGGAGTCATCACAGTCACTTCAGTCACCATCCAGGAGGAACCATTCACTGTGTTGACATTCACCTGCCTTTCACTCACCTATTCCAGTCATCCACTTATCCAGTCAATAAACCATCCTGTCTTGCACTTACCTGTTGTGTCTGGCCTTGCTGTGTGACAGTTATCTGTTTTTGCGAATGAACTCTTCATTTTTATATAGTAAAAACAAGAATAAATTATTATTATTAAATACTTGATTCTTTTACAGTGGAATACTGGTAATATTTAATGGTATACTAATGGTAATATTTCTTATTTTCTCATTATTCTTACATACTAGATTTACTTTACAGTGAAATATTACTTGGTATTAGTAATATTAGCTATTTTGTTCAATATTTTATAAACCATTAAACAATACCAACTATATTTATTATTATTATTATTATTATTATTATTATTATAGTCAATATAAATAAATCACAAATTTATATTTTACTTTTGCTGAAATTGTGAGATGCAAAAAAAAAA
>NW_015646356.1:368100-371086 GCF_001515625.1 Sinocyclocheilus rhinocerous | reverse complement strand
TGTGAGATGCAAAAAAAAAAAAAAAAAAGCAATTTTTAAGCAGGAAAAAAATGAGCAATTCTACAGACCAGATATCAAAAGTGTTTAAAAGTATAAAACTAATATAAAATATATTAATCAAATCATATTTCAGATAGAATGTATCAATGGTAACAAAGCAAAATCTCAAAGTCCAAATCCCTTTTTTGTCTGCGCTGTCTTCCTGTTTACATTTCAACAGGAATCATATTTCTCCCCCTCCTCTCTCACTTTCTCTCATTTTCTTCCACATTCACATGCCCTGTTCTTATCTCTCTATCCATACCGCACAAGGGCGAAACCCCCGAGCCTGCCCACCACATACGACCAGGCACAGAGATAACAGGTGTGTGTGTGTGTTTGTGAGTGGGGCGCCTATGTGACTGACAGACTGCAAACACAAAGATATGTACCTTGGGCAGGCGTTTGCTGTGGGCTCAGATTGTGTACTATTAGCTGGTGTGGTAAGTGAGTTTGACGGCAGCGAGATTGGAACAGGGAGGGCTGTGCCAGCGATTCAGAGGGCCAACAGCAGCCAACACAATACACACACAGCACACTGAGGGCCCCATGGCACTGAGGGCAAGAGCAAAGCAATATGCCAGCGTATGTGAACCAGTGCAGGGGAGAGGGACGAAAACAGACCAGAAGAGTTGGCACAAGATAAGCAGAGGTGAGGTAGCATGAGACCAAAGACCAGATCAGTCCACATGAGAAAAGACAAGACCAGGGGCCTGATGTATAAACAATAAACACTGCATATGCAATAAATGTGTATTTATGTCAGATAATATTTATATATAGCTTGACAGTATCTTTGTTTTGTTTCCAGTAAAAATCCGTAAACAATGAATTTACCAATAAATCTAAATAGCTAGTACATTGTATATATATGCACTACCATTCAAATGTTTGGGGTCAGTAAGATTTTTTAATGATTATGAAAGAAGTCTCTTATGCTAACTGCATTTATTTGATCAAAAATACAGTAATACAAAACAATAATATTGTGAAATATTATTACAATTATTATTACAATTTAAAATAACTGTTATATGCTTTAAAATATATTCTATTCCTGTTATGGCAAAGCTGAATTTCCAGCATCATTTCTCCAGTCTTCAGCATAACATGATGTATCTTCAGAAATCATTCTAATATGCAGATATGGTTCAAACAAACACATTTTATATTATTACCCAGTTGAAGATCAGGAGATGTGAATGTGGTGAAGCTGTGAGAGAGACAGCTCAGGGAGCGGGGTCTGTGCCCGCTTGTCTGCCTGGCATCCACAGTCCCAGCAGTGCCTGGCCTCTTTGCCTCCATTCCAGCTCCGGTCCCCAAGCTGCCACTAAAGATCACTCGGCCTACACCGGCACACTTAACATGCAGACCATGCTAAAACACTGCGGCGAGACAGACACACGTAAACTCCCAAGCACACATACACAATCTGAATATAAGACTACATGACAGAGAGGGTCTTACATAAGCAAAACAGTCAGCACGGCACTATTTTGATCTCTGGAACACACAATTTTGCACACAATGTTGTCATACTCATTTTGATCGAAGAGAGCTGACTGATCATATGTCTGACATCATTTGAACATACTGTAGATACACTTCAATATCATATATGCTAACTGGGCCAATGAAAAAAAGTTATATAATTTGTCTAAATGTATTTTTATAGAATTAAACCGAAAAATAATTTTCAAAATATTTATATTTATATATTAATTTTAGTGCTGGGCAATGATTAATTGCATCCAAAATAAAAGTTTTTGTTTATATAATATATGGCTGTCATAGCGTGCAAGAGAGGTGACCGGCGTGCTAATGAGTCTTAAGTGGCACTGTTTGTGTTTACACCCGTTTATGTGCAGGCTGTTATCAAGCTTTACATGGAGTAAACATACACACACACACACACACACACAAACACAGTGGATGTGTGTTAGCTGTTCTTCTATGAGCCAACATCACTTCAGTTCACCTCCTGCCTGCTGTTTCTGTGTATTTCTGCCCTGCATCTGTCTGCTAACAGCCATCCACATATAAAGAGAGACCCCTAACCGCCCATCTGTCACTTCATTTCTTTCTCCTTCTCTCTCTCCTGATTCAATCTTGCTCTCTGTGCAGTAGGGCTGGGTGCTATGATACTGTAGATACAGAAGTAAAAATGCAGAAGATAGTATATATTGTAGAACATACAATAGGTTTCAACTTACTTGGATTCTGCGATAGAGTGACTCTTTTGAACAGAGGATCCTCTTAAAGGGGTCATATGATGTTGCTAAAAAGAACATTATTTTGTGTATTTGGTGTAATGACATGTGTTTATGCGGTTTAAGGTTCAAAAAACACATTATTTTCCACATTCCACATTATTGTTTCTCCTCTATGCCCCGCCTTTCTGAAACGCGTCGATTTTTACAAAGCTCATCGGTCTGAAAAAGCGAGGTGTGCTGTGATTGGCCAGCTATCCAGCGCGTTGTGATTTGCCGAATACCTCAAGCATGTGACGGAAATGTTACGCCCCTTACCATATTGTGATGATGCCCTGTCTCCAGTGGGGACATAATTACTGATTATAATGACTTATACTGTCTTTTTACGCGTTGCATTGCGCCACGTAAACATAAAACCATGTCTGCATTTGTGAACGGAGAAATGACAAACAACAAGCACTACTCTACACTGCCCAAAAAACTCGCTTTAAATATAAAAAAAATAAAATAAAATATAAAAACGCTTTAAATATAAAAAACTTACTTACAGTCTGTGAGTCAGAACAGCCGGCATTGTAGTCTACTCTACCAGGATCAGGAAACAGTCCTCCATAAAATGCACTGCACACATCTGAATATTTGGGTTGAACTGTTCTGGAACAGTGTTGTAAATACAACTTAACCACTGATTTCTAGTCGTGTCCTCTTTTGGAAGACCAAACAAAGTAGTTTAG
>NW_015646356.1:333974-368075 GCF_001515625.1 Sinocyclocheilus rhinocerous | reverse complement strand
AAATCATTCTAATATGCTGATTTATTATTAGAATTATCAACAGTTGTGCAGCCAAATATTTTTAAGTTACGCCTTCTTTCTTTGCGTGAATATTTGGGCGGCGTTATGCAAATCTTCTCACATCGTGACGTAGACATGTGGGGTGTGTTAGAACGAGCCGTTTTAGGTAGGCGTGGTTGACTCTTAACTTTTATAAAGAATATCTCTTTGGATTTGAGACTTTAGTCTTTGCAACTTTACAGATCTTCTTTATGCACCAAGAGCTTGTAACACTACAAAGAGAAAGGAAAAATTGAAATCGCATCATATGACCCCTTTAATAATCATTGATGGAATCCCTCGCATCCCTACCACGACAGTGTTTTTTTCACTCACAGATTTTTATTTTCTGGAATACTTTTTTGCTTAGAATAATTTACTTGCTGACTTAAGTTCAAAGCTTAAAATTCTTTTAAAAAAAACTCCCTGGAGAAAATTAATGGGAAAATTCATCTGGAGCCACTAAGCGTTCACTTGCTGGGTCTCCATGCAACTACTTTTTATGTGAATTTTGAAATTGTGCTTAAGAAAATACACTTGATTGAGGCCGAGGTGGATTTTCATCCACAAATTAAAATGTGCATTAAGGTTTTCTCTTTCTTTCTCTTCTCGCCAAAATGATGACGCATTGTGATCATTTTTGCACATTTACAGGCAATATGCCACTCCATGACACACAATTAAGGCAGGTTGCCTTGAGATAATATGCATAATGTGCATAACATAACTCAGGGAAATGAGCAATATTATGCATTCTCTCTTGTCAAATGTTCAGAAATAATCTTTAAAATGTTAAACAATTGGATGGAAAACCAGCAAATCATTTGTTATGAATAGTGGTTTTCTTTGCATTCCAAAATAAATATGTAAATAAATGAAAATTACAATATATATATATATATATATATGTGTGTGTGTGTGTGTGTGTGTGTGTGTGTTTATAATAATTATTATTATTATTATTATATGATGCAACATAACGGTCACACTGTCGAACCCAACTGTGCAGCATTAAATATAAGAGCTAAGAAGGTGACCGGCTATTCCTCTATAAAGAGCGATAGAGAGAACGAGAGGGAAAGAGCAATGCAGTGTTTGGATGGAGGTGGGTGGGGGCAGGCTGCTGTATCAGCAGAATATGAGCAGCCCTCTCTTTCCCTCCATTCACCTCTCTCTCTCTTTCTCTCTCAACCCCCAACTCCTCCCGCTCTCTGCTGTTGTCTGGGGAACTCAAGGGCAAGCACTCAGCTGTCACCTCCCCCGCCTCTCTCTCTCTCTGTCCCAGCCCTTCTGCACACTTACCTAACAGAGAACAGTCACCTTACCGTACCACACATGGGACACTCTCCCATGAAACCTCACGCTGGAACATACAACATACGGACATTAATATACCACCGGAGTAGTGTGACCTGTTGAAGCCTCACCATGTGAGGTAAAAAAAAAAATACACATACAATGTGAACCAAAGTCACCTATAGGACATATGGAACATAGTCACCTATGGTATATATAGAATACCAGTAACCTTTCCAACACATTTAACTGTAGAACATATGAAACGAAAAGAATACAGTCACCTTGGAGCACAGCTAGCACAGTCACCTCACTTACATCATACAATACAATGAAAGCAAAGTTACCGTACATCCCATCCAGTGCCAGCAGTGTCCTGCAGGGTGACATGCTATACTTCATATAAAAGTCTTTGAAGCAATCAATATATGATTATTTTATAATTATTAGATGTGGCTTTTATTAGCTCATTTGAATTTACATGGTATATTTGTACTTTTAAAACTTAACTGTCACATTTAAGTGAACAGAAAACAAATTGGTAAAAGAAAGGTTAAATTAGTAAAAAAAAATATTCACATAAGAAAATAAACAATAACTAAATTAATAAATGATAATGAATTAAAATAAATAGAAATCAGTGATAATAGTTATATACTATATAAATGTGTGTGTGTGTGTGTTTCATATGTCCTACAGGATTCTACAAATATATATATTTAGGATTCTATACAAGTGTATATAATGACTGGTCACAATTTAACATTTTCATTTAAAATAATAAAAAAGGGTTCTATTACTTTTAATCACATTTTCACTAGGTTACTTGAATGGCACTGCTAAAAGTAATTTTTATGATTACAAATATTTATGTATGATGTATGATGTATGTAAATTAATATGTGCTAATTAAAGCTGCATGTATAAAAATAATAATAACAATAATAATAATAACAATAACAATAATAATAATAATAATAATAAGCTGTTTAAAACCATTTTAGATGGAGTACAGTATGTCACAAAAAAGTATTTCATTCCCAAAAGAATTTCATGCCAACTAGACAACATTTGGGATTGAAAATCAAATTCAGATCTGGAAATGTACAGAAAATTTTGGGATTTTCTAATTTTGGAAAAAAATATATATATTTAGGATTCTCGGTCACTAATCAAACCATTTCTTGGTAACTAATCAATTAAGTACATTAGCGACATAGATGAGAAGTTAGATGTCTATGCTAAACATGATCATCAGGTTTTAATGAAAAAAATATGTAATAAAAAAAACTATTCAATTACAACCATGCAAAACAGAAGCATGTTCACAAGTGGACTGTATATTTATATTTATGTCGAAGCTAAAGGTCACAGCCATGTTATTTGTCAACTTCCCGCTTATCTATACAGCGTGCTTCTGCCTGGGTACACAAGCGAATGTATTAAGCAGATGCCAAACACTTCTCACTCCACACTTCAACACACTTAACACCTCTTCAACTTTGCACAGCTACTAAACTCCTTATACAGCACTCACCTCATATTCAAATCTGTAGCTCTCTAGGCGATCGTTTTTTTCAAAACCTTTACACATGCAACAATGTTACCAAAACTGTCTCCTAGCATCTGATCTGATAACAACAAAAGCAGCTCCAGCAACACGTACAATACAAAACAATCACATTAAGCATGTCTCCTTAAAATCAACATGACGAATAAGATACACAACCATACGAAACAATCCTAAGCAGTCTCCTAGCAACCCCTCCAACACCATAATCAAAACAGCCTCCTATCAACCAGCCCAACACTGTTACCGAATACCATTGTCTAGGTCTGTTACTATGATCATCATCACCATCACCATCTTCCAACTACAGTCTCAATCCCACGGCTGCTAACATTCAGCTTCGGATAGCTCATACACCACAGTCAGACAATCTCCAAGCTCTCCCTCCCACAGATCACAGCACTATCGCAACAGCGCTCCCAAGAGAACATAGGCAGGGCGGAAACAAATATGTTCCCTGACTTCTGACTTTCTGACACAATACGCCACTGCTACAGAGTTTGGCAGCAGCGACACGGGAGCTTTACAGGAGTGTGTGAAAATGCATGTGTGATTGTTCCTGCAATATGCAGTGCTGCTCGGAGACTGTAGGTACTGACAGCGCTTTCATCTCGATGTGTTTATTAGTTCTTGGTGCGACAGGCTCTGTGCATTTTGCCTAAATGAATAAGGATTCACTTTAAATTTTAAGCACTGCAATAATTTCTGATGCTGTGAGCATCAAAGCTACAATAATAACAGCCTTTAGATATGTGCCCACCGGAGATTTATTTTTGTTATTAAAAGTAACATCAAATGACATGAACTGCGACGAACAAAATGGCACGTGTGCTATAATTCAGTTGATATACAATAAAGACTCATTTCAAAACCTATTAAATAAACAGTTAGGTTTTCACTAGAAAACAATCTTGCTGAAATTAATTGCAGCATACACACACACACACACACACACACACACACAGTTCTCCTGTAATCATCTTTCTCAGTGGGAGGCCTGTAGAAATAGAGCTGATTGACTATAAGAACAAGCAGGGCTACTTTAACAAGTGGTTATGTCTTATTGAATAGAAACAAGACAAATGAGATCTCTTTTAATATCTTAATAGGTTCTTCAAGACAACATTGGAATTTTCTCTGAGAAAAAGACCTTAGTAACAAGTGTCTTCCAGAGTTTAGATCTCAACGTCTCAATCTACATCCAAATTTGCCAATTTAATAAAGTTTGCCATCAAAACAGATTTTAGCTCAAACACTTCATCAAATATTTCCAAGACCAATTTATCTGAGCTATGCTATTTATATTTATTTTATATCCCTATGCACTTAAGCTGCATAACAACAAAATCACTGATGTTGCTTTGACACTGAAAATCGCTGTCAATGTGAACAGCATTTTAATCAGTATTAATAATTTTGTTGGGTTTACTAGTTAATGCACTTAAAGTACTATCAGTAAACTTTTTAATGATTATAAAATAAGTCTAACCAAGGCTGTATTTATTTGCTAGAAATAGAGTAAAAACAGTAATACTATGATATATTGTTACAATTTCAAAGAACTATTTTCTATTTAATATATTTTCAAATACTTCTCTGATAGCAAAGCTGAATTTTCAGCAGCCATTACTCCAGTTTTAGTGTCACATAAATCCTTCAGAAACCATTCTAATATGCTGACTGGTCATTTTTTAATATCACAGCTGGAAAAAAACTGCTTCATATTTTTGTGGAAACCTTGATACATTTTTCTTAGAGAAGTAAAAATTTTCAAAAATAACAGCATTTTTTAAATCTTCATTGTTACTTAAATGCTCCCTTGACAAATAAAAGTAATAATTTCTAAGTTTTGCTTAACCAAATAATGATTTTTCTAAAGGGGGAAAAACACTATATTTTATAGCAATAAAATGTTCCTCTGGTGTATTAATTACAGAAGCGTTTTATCGTTCCATCAGTCATTTTCATCAAGAGAGAAGTTTTGGACCACTTTTATTCATATTCTACAGAATTCAGACTCCCAGATTTCTCTGTCTCTGTGCGAGAGATAAGGAGTGGACGTCCATGCCACGTGAAGGTTGTGCGTCTGCAGCAGGAAGCGGGCTGAGGCAGCAGGGTGGTTCGCTCCTCTAATCTAATCTAAACGGGAAGAGGCTTCTGAGGGAGATGTAATTTCAGAGGCCCAAAAACAGCAGCTTCAAATGCGGCTGATCACATTAGCTAATTAATCCCCTCTTCTTCCCCCCCAAAAAACCCTGTTATTCCACCCACCAAACATCTCCGCCAGCCTCGCCACCTCCCAAGCTCTCAGATCTGTCATTAATCACGCTGAGATTTCTGAGTTGGATAAGATAATTAAGACAGGAGAGGAAATACAGAGAAGCGAGGTGTGGATTTTAAGGTTAGAGAAACCAGGCGTGTTTGAATGGCAGAGATAAGTACAGCAGTTAGAAGGTGACAGTTCAGAAAGAGAAAGAGAAGGAGAAAAAGAACGAGAGAAAGAGAGAGACTGTCTCACCTCTGCTGGGTGTGATCCATCAAACAAGGGGAAAACACAGGAATTCATCATAGCAGAGCATTCGGACTGTGCAAATCAACATTATGTGAAATTTGACACTGAAAATCGCTGTCAATGTGAACAGCATTTTAATCAGTATTAATAATTTTGTTGGGTTTACTAGTTAATGCACTTAAAGTACTATCAGTAAACTTTTTAATGATTATAAAATAAGTCTAACCAAGGCTGTATTTATTTGCTAGAAATAGAGTAAAAACAGTAATACTATGATATATTGTTACAATTTCAAAGAACTATTTTCTATTTAATATATTTTCAAATACTTCTCTGATAGCAAAGCTGAATTTTCAGCAGCCATTACTCCAGTTTTAGTGTCACATAAATCCTTCAGAAACCATTCTAATATGCTGACTGGTCATTTTTTAATATCACAGCTGGAAAAAAACTGCTTCATATTTTTGTGGAAACCTTGATACATTTTTCTTAGAGAAGTAAAAATTTTCAAAAATAACAGCATTTTTTAAATCTTCATTGTTACTTAAATGCTCCCTTGACAAATAAAAGTAATAATTTCTAAGTTTTGCTTAACCAAATAATGATTTTTCTAAAGGGGGAAAAACACTATATTTTATAGCAATAAAATGTTCCTCTGGTGTATTAATTACAGAAGCGTTTTATCGTTCCATCAGTCATTTTCATCAAGAGAGAAGTTTTGGACCACTTTTATTCATATTCTACAGAATTCAGACTCCCAGATTTCTCTGTCTCTGTGCGAGAGATAAGGAGTGGACGTCCATGCCACGTGAAGGTTGTGCGTCTGCAGCAGGAAGCGGGCTGAGGCAGCAGGGTGGTTCGCTCCTCTAATCTAATCTAAACGGGAAGAGGCTTCTGAGGGAGATGTAATTTCAGAGGCCCAAAAACAGCAGCTTCAAATGTGGCTGATCACATTAGCCTGCCATCACTAAATAGGATTTCTCTACTGTAACAGCAGAGCGTACCCATTACAAATGACTTAAGCTCAGAGACCAGTAACTCAATATGGAAAAAATCAATATATATCAGAAATAATTAATCCCCTCTTCTTCCCCCCCAAAAAACCCTGTTATTCCACCCACCAAACATCTCCGCCAGCCTCGCCACCTCCCAAGCTCTCAGATCTGTCATTAATCACGCTGAGATTTCTGAGTTGGATAAGATAATTAAGACAGGAGAGGAAATACAGAGAAGCGAGGTGTGGATTTTAAGGTTAGAGAAACCAGGCGTGTTTGAATGGCAGAGATAAGTACAGCAGTTAGAAGGTGACAGTTCAGAAAGAGAAAGAGAAGGAGAAAAAGAACGAGAGAAAGAGAGAGACTGTCTCACCTCTGCTGTGTGTGATCCATCAAACAAGGGGAAAACACAGGAATTCATCATAGCAGAGCATTCGGACTGTGCAAATCAACATTATGTGAAATCGCCCGTCGGCAAGAGGAGGAGGAGGAGGTATAAAATGAAAAACAAATAAATCAAAAGTGAAAAAAAAAAAAACTGGCAGACTTTTATCTGTTTCTTTGTTTGTCTCAAGTTTTTTTTCAGGAAACACAGGAGACGAAATATGAGGCTAAGTGAGAATGTTTCGTATGTTCAGATTGAACATGCATGTCAATATAATGTGTGCATGTATGTGTGTACTATGTTACGTTATAAGATTGCATTAGGAATCCATGCATGTATATGGCTGTGTTTCATCCGTGTGTGTGTGTGTGTGTGTGTGTGTGAGAGTTACTTCAGCTAAATGGCGTTTCCATCACTCTCTGCCAGTTCCACCTGATTTCATCTACTTCTGCTGGAACAAACAGTCAGTTGGGAAGCAGCTAGCATCGGATTGGGAATGAAGAGCCTCGTATTGAGACAGAGAAACAGGCAAAAAGACAAAGCGAAGAGGAGAGAAAACTGCCGGCATCTGCTACTTCATTAGCTGGTGAGGTTAAAGAAGTATTGCTTCAGCCTGGCTGACAGAGAATGAAGAAATATCCACCTGGAGTATATATATAGTTAATTTAGAATTTTTGTTGTCTTTAAAAGACAGCAGCAAATTCACTGTTGGCTTAAAAATGCCCTGTACAGCAATTTTCTGAAATGTAATATAGATGAAAGTCAGAAAATATCACACAAGTGTTTTACTAAAATCAATAACTTTGCATCTTAAACAGCTCCGTAAACTAGCCCGCTTAGAGGTGACAGCTGGCAATTCCAGTTTAAGGCCTTGAGTATAACCTACTCAACCTCAAGAGGAGCATTAGAGGTCAGAGGTGAAAATGAACCATAAACTGAATGGATTTTCATTTGTAGTTGTTCATCGATTCAAATAAGGCGAGTCACAGTGCAAAAAAATGATCTAAACTGAATTCCTTATAGCAGGAACTCATGAAAGAGTCCAGTTGGGCTACAGGATGATTTGAGGGTGACGGGAGAAAAGAAAAATTACATATATGTTAAAGGAAAACATGCTTTAAAAAATTATACCAATACATATTAAATAAAACACAATAATGCTGATTCAAAACTGAGTTTGATGATGATCAATATTAAATGTCAATATAATTTAAAGGCCTCTTCTTTATTAAATGAGTAAATTCCATGTATCCCCTTTAGTTTTCCCCTAACATTAGTTATTAAAGCATAAACTTGTTCCTGGAAATTATAAATCTCTTGAAGAGCAAGTGTGCATGCACTCTCCATTAACACATGGCTGTATAGATTGAAATGTTTGCTTCATCAATAGCCCCATATGAAAGACCAAGATGTGCACGTCTGTGCACTTTAATGCGAGGAAGAGCATCCCACGGTTCACATTCCCACAATGGAGAAGATGGGCCATTCGTCACTCTGAGAGGCTGGGAGTGTGGATGAGAGAGCCACTGCGGATGAGCCAAGAGCAGACGATGGAACACACACGTACGCGCTCTCACATATACACACACACACACACACATGGGTTAAACAGCATGTCTATGTTGATTTTTAGACTCTCAGCTTGAGTTTGATGTATTCTGCTGGTTCACTGTAAAGGACTATTCACTCTAACCTTATTTAGAGACCTAAGTGGGAAGTAACAGTGATCCAAAACCAGGCAGCTGAAGGGAGAAAGGCAAAAAGTTAGAGGAAAAAGAGATGAAAGGTTAAAACTCAAACTGGAAACCATCTTATGTTTTTATATTAAATTTTATTTTATTTAATTCAATGAATAAACACACAAAGGGTGGAATATGTTTAACTAATAGTAAAAATTATATAAAATTATAATTATAATAAGAGCATCCCACGGTTCACATTCCCTTCAGAAAGGCTGATTTGTTACATAATAAAGTGATGAGTGAGGAGAAAGATGGAAGCTCAGTGTGGTGGCACTGCGTTTAGAGCTTCTTTACGGGTTATTAAGATGTACCTGGGTGTGACAGGGCATCAATAACTTCAGCGCTGGCAGAGATAGCCCGCTGAGAGGCAGATGGCATACATGACTGGATATCAGTGATTATGCAGCATAATTAAAGGCAATCATAATTTCACAAAGTTTCACTTGCACTTTTGCAAGAGGCTGCAGCAGGCGCAATTAAGACGTTATACTGCAGCCTGGGCGCAATGTGCATCGCAAGAAGAAAGAGAGTGATCAAGAAGGAAAAAGAGTAAATTAAGGAACTGCAGGCTTACAAATATCTAATGTATACGTTCTTTGGTATTAAGAACCAGATTTTTAGATTGTCTGAAGAAAAGGCCATCATGATGCTTGGGTGTTCTAGGTGGTTGGCAGGCCTAATTAAATGTAATGAAAAAGTGTGACGTGATAAAAAAGTGCATCCTGCAAAACAATGGCAAATGAGCTGATCTCAAGAGCTACGCACAATGACATACAGCACGACCAAGGTAGTCCGATTTGCAAACCATTAACTCCTATGAACTGGTTCTTTATAGTGATTCAAAAACATACTGCTCAACCAAAGTAGTCCAATTTATAAATAAATGACTACTATGAACCGGTTCTTTTTAGTAAATCAAAAGCATACAGTGCAACCAATGTAGTCTGATTCACAAACAAATGCCTCTTATGAACAAGTTCTTAATAGTGATTCAAAAATATCCTGCACAGTCAGGGTAATCTGATTTACAAACAAATCACTATTATGAACTGGTTATTTAAAGTGAATCAAAAACACAGTGCAACTAATGTAGTCTGAATCAAGAACAAATAGCTCTATTGAACAAGTTCTTTTAAAGAATCGGTCAAAAACAACTCAGAAGTGATCATTTGAATCAGTACAATGAATCTTTCACTTAATTAACAGTACAATACAATGTATAGATGCTGTAACTAAAACATAGCCAAGTGAATCGGAACTGAACTGAATTAAAATTGGGATGAATTGAATCCAGAGTTTGTGAATAAGTATCAAATGGAATCAGGAAAAATGTATTGAAATGTTTTCTAAAAGATTTCCTTAACACTTTCCCCACATGTCATTGGTTGGTAAAACAAATAGTGCCATCTCAATCAGGCGTCGTTGGTTGAGTCCAAAAAGTCAAGTGGAAGATGACTACTACACGCACTGTTGGCAAAAAGCATCATTCTCCATGGACCACTAATAATAAATGTGTACATTACACTTGACAAGTAGAGGGACAGGGTCAGAATGGAAACCAATTGTGTTGTCACACACACACACACCATAAATAAAATGTGTGGAGATAAAGCATCACAAGAAAACCTTTCCAATGGCCTCCTCACCCTCTCATCATGCATATCACACAATGCCAAACTGGCAGCCGTATAGCGCCGTATGGAACAACAAACAATCACTAGTCACTAGGGTGGTAGCCTTTCAAAGTACTAATATGTGACCCTAAACCACAAAACCAGTCATAAGGGTCATTTTTTGAGCTGAATAAATAAGCTTTCCATTGATGTGTAGTTTGTTAGAATAGGACAATATTTGACTGAGATCCAACTATTTGAAAATCTGCAAACTGAGGGTGCAAAAAATCAAAATATGGAGAAAATCGCCTTTAATTCACTTCAATTCAATACACTTTACTGTCCCCAATGGGGAAATTTGTCTTGGACCCTGAAGCCCACATACACATACACTGATCAACATTACATTGCATAATAAAAATCCACATAAACATAGATAAAAACCAACATTCCAAGACACAATAACAACCATAACCAACAAGGGGTTACATGTATAAATTACATGTTTAAAAGACTTTAAAGTTGTCCAAATGAAGTTCTTAGCAATGCATATTACTAATCAAAAATTAAGTTTTGATATATTTACGGTAGGAAATTTCCAAAATATCTTCATGGAACATGATCTTTACTTAATATCCTAATGAATTTTGGCATAAAAGAAAAATCTATAATTTTGACCCATATAATGAATTGTTGGCTATTGCTACAAATATATCCATGCTATGACTGGTTTTGTGGTCCAGGGTCACATATGTACTTTTGAAGTACTAATATGTACCTTAGGGGTAAATAAAGTACAAAGATGTACATTTTAGCTTTTGCACTTTAGGGTACTGCCCCGGTGACAATTTTGTACTTATTTTCTGAGTGTATGAAAATAAAAATATGGAGAACACACTGGAGTAGAACAATGCATACGAATGGTATAAGCAGAGGAAATCATTTTAATTTAAGCCACATTAGCATATAAAATACTTTGAAAACATATGTAATGACTTTTTACCCACATATTAGCTATCTGAAAACACACTAGCTAATGAGGGTACTACTGTCAAGCTGAGAGGACATATTGAGTGTGTGCGATTCCTTATCTAGAGAGCACACAGTCTCACAGGATGATGGCCTCTCATTGCTGTCCTTGTGTGGACAGCGGTGATGGGAAAGCAGATGGAGGGTGGGAGTATGTTTCTGTGTGTGTGTGTGTCCCTCTTGGATAATAGACTATTGGGATTAAATATTGGCTAGTGCTTCAGGTGGAGGGCAGTGGACTGGCTTGTAATGCATCACACTCAAGGCCTCTCCTCCTCCAACCTCCCTCTCTCTTTCCATCCATCTCTCTTTCTCTGTCACTACAATCCTCTGTATGGTTTATTTATGATAAGACACCCCCCCGCAGACGAATTTGCCTCGTCCAAACAAGACGGGCTGAGAAAGCATTTAAAATAAATGACAAACAGGATTCAATCTGACTTACATTTCGAGACAGATATAATTACCTCCCATTTCAATCAACTTCATTGCTATTTTTGTCCACTAAATATCATCTTCGAGCTATCAGCTCCCCAAACCTTCAATTTCGCATAATCACTTCCGTGCATAAAGTTCCCCCGCTTTGACCGGAATTTCAGATATCTAAATGTTGGAGTGACTTTGCCTCGTCCGGGTGCTGTTGCGCGTGGATAAATGTGACATTTCGCCACTAAATTAGCATAATCACATTGACGACCGTGGAATCATATTGACTGCAGTACAATGGATTTGATTAGTTGAGGGGGAGCAAACAGCAGCATTATAATCAAGCTGGAAAAGTCACAGGTATTTTTCTCTGTTTTGTTGAAGGCTATCTGTGGCAACACTCCTGTCTGACATTATGCATCCTCACTAATACAGGCTGGAAGCAGCTAACAAGCAGCATGCTAACTGCTGTTAGTGCCGTTGTCCGTACATTAGTGAAGCTTGGTTGGTTTGTTTCGCATCATCTGCGGTGATAAATGCCAGTCTCCTTCTGCAGCAATGACATTCATTTTCTGCTCAGCACTTTGAAGGTAGTTCATTGCTAACTTCGGAGAACAAAAAAAAAATTTGAACACAAATAGTCTTCATTTCTGAAGAAAACTGTGTATATTTTAAAATACATGTGTAGTGAGATAATAACATGTTAGCATTAGCTGAATTAGCATGTCTTTGAATCATCCAAGGGCTCCAGCTTATTTAAAACGAAAGTGAAATCTGCTAGTCAGGGTTATTTTATCATGACTTTGTATGTTTAGCTAGTAGTCAGTTCGACCTTGACCGTCATTAACATGAATCTGCTCAGCACTATCTTCTAAAGCTTTACATAAGCAAGTCCATAAAAACCAACCAGGGGCCTTTGTGCAAGAGAGATGCTAATTCCTCTTTACCGCCCCTCTGTTGTAAATAAAACACTATTTCAGATGTTCAATTACAATAAGTACCTTTCATTTAAGAGCTCAGTCTATGTTGTGGCCTTATCATTGAGAAAAGAGAGATGGAAACGAGAGAGATAGAGATAAACAGAAGGAGAAATAAAGAGAGAGGGCTTTTATTTAGATCGCATACAATTACTCACAGTCGTTTTGTAAGTGCAGCAAACTGCAGCGGGGTTCTGCAATGCTCATTTGCTTAACAAGGTAAAAGCCAGAGAGGCCAGTCACAGAATCAAGACAGATGTCTTCACGAAGGCGGAGAATCCAAAAGGAGACCAAACAAGTGTGTAAAGCATCACTATTACTATTGCTCAGATCGCTCAAGTTAGTGATTTGAACAAATGAAATGGTTTGTGCTACTGGCATGACTAATATCCCTAAAAATCGCGTGGCTTTTCTTATTTTAAGCAATCAGACGTAGAAGTTTATATTTTGGGGTGGGGTCTTTTGACTTGGGCTGGCAAGTAACCAGCCTGAACACCGTTAAAAACACCTAGAACACTCTATGAACCACACAGTAACATCCTGAGAGCCAAACACAGCATTTTAATATTACAGCAGCATTTATTATGTATTTATTTTTACTTTTTATACAACAGTGCCTTAAAAAAATACACATTAAAAATACACAAAAATACTGGCACTACATTTTTAGACAATGTGTTAAAATTACTTCAACCTTTCAAAATGCATCTTGGGACCCTTGCATTTTAGTCAAATCACTTAATCTGAATGCTTTTGAATGTGAGAACCCTCTAATAAACACATCCAAAAACAGCTACAGTAATTATGCAGGGTTTCCTTAAAGGAATAGTTCACCTAAAATGAAACTCATTATTTAGTCACTTTCATTTCATTCCAAACCAATATGACTTACTTTCTTTTGTGAAACACAAAAGAAGATATTTCAAAAGTCAGTTGGGTCTAAACAACAATGGACCCTATACAGATTTTCATTGTACGTACAAAGAAAAAAACGCTTAAGACATTTTCATAATACCTTCTTTTGTGTTCTGATAAAGAAGGAAAGTCATACAAGTTTGGAATGACATGAAGGTGAGTAAATGATGATAGAATTTTCATTTTGGGTAAACCATCTCTTTAAGGCTGTTTATCAAACCCAACACACAATGTTAAAAAAAGCAAAAGAAAAATGTAGCTTTTCTGTATGTAATGGAAGCATGCGCCTGGAGGTAATTAGGTCTTCTCAGCCTCCCAGACATACATCGAGTCCTTGAGGAGGGGAAAAATCTGCCTTGCAAGCTCCCCATCTGATCTCAGGACTTTGTGTTTGTACTTCGTTACAGTGGCTGATACAAGATTAGATAGACGCTGGCATATCGCAGACGTGCATCTCGATGGCTCGCAGAGTGCACTTTCCAATTCCAGAGATGACCTTCTGAAAGAGCGGCGCGAAACGAAAGTGAGAGAGGGAGAATGCGGGGGAAGTTTCAGGAAGGGCACGGGAAGCTGATACCAACTCTCCGATTATAATCACAGAAATCGGCATCCTGGCTGCCTAAGACGGTCCTTAATGAAAAGAGATATTCACAGTGTAGCTAGCGGTAAATGCTTATTATCTTAGATGTTCTACCGATCGTCTGGTTAATTCACCTTTGCTGAATGGGCAGGGGGGTGGTTGAGGGGGTGTGAACTAATTACAAAGCATTGATGGCTTTGATTGAATCTGTTTGAGATGACTGACTCAGCAATGGGATTTCAATACACCTCGTCCCAGGGTGAGCATTGCAAATCAATGTACCTTAGTAAGCGTTTTGCTACTATGACTCAAAACATACAAGAGTTAATCTAAGAAATGAGTCTAAGAAATGATTCAAATATGAGAGCGCACTACAGGGAGCTACAGGTCCATGATCATTTAAGCTATAAAGCTGCTGTGATTTGAGCTCTGAGCACCTATATGAGGAGCTATAGTATAGAAAGCAAATCATTTCGGCTGCAGAGCACCTATTATGCGAGCTAAAAATAGATTAGGAATATGAACACTAATAATCTGAGCTAAAAACCTATGGTCTGAGATACTAAGCTATTTTACCATAAAAATGCAGACTGCACTTCTCACCCTCTTCGGAACAAACTCTCCAATATCCATCGCTCTCAGGACGTGTAGCTGTCAATCTGTGTTCACCGCTGATCAATCTAGGGAATTGCAACAGTATCATTTCTAACAGCAGAGATCAATGAGTCACAATGAGTCTTTGTTCGACAGGCCAAGGAGACTATGTTTACCTATTGTATGGGATATGCTGATTCATAGAAGGGCCTTTCTATTTAAGTACATGTTGAGAGTGAATGCAACAGTGGGTAATAAGAAGTCCATGAACATTGTGAACTATTGTAAACGAGTCAGACTTTAGTGTGCAGAAACCTATGCAAATCGCATCACATATTATATTCTGTTCCCAGGTGCAACAAGTGAAGAAAACACTTAATTACCACTAAGGGTTTGCGTAACTTTTATAACTGTCAGGGTCTGTTGCAACCAGCTGCAGATTTCTTTGTCAGCCAGCTTTTACCAGAAGACGTTATGCTGGTAATAAACTCAAATCACCAGACTAAACCAACACAACTCATCTTGAATTACTTTTTCCAGCAGATTTATCACTCATCCGAAGATTACAGTATCATATTTATTGGATTTGTCTTACCTACTCCTATAACATGAAGTATAAGGATATGTAATCTATAGAGGTTCTGTAATATGAGCTATACAGCTTTCAAAGTCAACATGAAACTTGCAACCCGTTTTACTTCTGCAATCTGACATAATTCAAGTCAGGATATTCAATGCCAGAATAAAACTGTCAGCCAAAAAGTTTTAGAGGCATAGATTATCGTTTGGGGTCAAGAAGATTTTTTAAATGTATTAATGCATAATATTTTTTACATTGATGCATATACAAATCTTTTGAACTTTCCATTCATTAAAAATCCAGGGGAAAAAATTTAACATGGTTTCAACCAACAATTAAACAAAATAATTATTATACATTTAGCACTAAATAAGCATATTATGATGATTTCTGATTTCTGGCTGATGAAAATTCAGATTTTCCATTACATAAATAGATCACATTTTAAAATACATTTAAAGCTAAATTATTTTAAATTGTAGTAGTATTTCACACTTCTAAGGTTTTTACTTTATTTTTGAACAAATAAATGCAGCCATGATGAGCATAAGAGAATTATTTTAAAAAACATTAGAAAACTTACCAACATTTGAACAGTAGTTTACAGTATATTGCCAAACATTTATGAATATTTTGTTCTTTGAAACAACGTGTAGTTAAATCTTGCACAATAAGACCTGAAGCATGTATTGCACAAGCAGATAGGGTCAAAACTGATTTCATGTTGACTTTAAATGCTTCAATGCTGGGACATTAAAAACAGACTGTAAAAAAATCCAACTTTCGAAAAGGCCAATGTAAAGAAGTGGCCTGAACAAAGAATTTTTAGTAGGAGAAGTCAGTTAAATTTTTTGTGTGAACCGAACAAAAATACTCTAAACATAGCAAAAGTTGTTTTGTTTACCTTACTTAGATACTCAAGTATTTGTTCACAACATATCCAAATGTTCTCCCAACTTTTCAAATTGAGTCATCTGAACAAACAATTTTCCATTGAACAATATTGCACAAGTTCCCAGCATGCATTGCAGCTTGAAAACATTTTATGTTAATTATTATTCAAATACTATCAGTTTTAAATTTTACTGACTTAATTTATGCTGCTGCTGCTGCCACTGTCAGTTAGCTGTCATGTGGATCAGAGTTCATATTTTTACTGATTTAAAATGTGTTGATCCTCACCATGGTCGAGAATCGTGTGCTGAGGTACTGTATATGTGCATCTCATTGCAACTTGTTTAATACATTTGTCTATCAGCATAAATGTTTGCCTTTAGTTTTAAGAGGCAAATACATACCCATATTATGTAGAAGGCTTTGAAAAAAAAACATAAATCTAAAAGAAAGAGGATTGATAAAAAAAGATTAGCATTGCTAAATGCTAAAAATCTTTGGTTGCTCTGAAAGATCTTTTAATACTCAGTAGACTGACTTATTAGATGAAAAAAAAAATTTAAGTTGTCGTTTGCAAGTTGAGTGCAATAGCTTGCCTTATTTTTTTGAGTTTGGTCAACAACCTTTTTTTTTTTTTTTTTACAGTGTAAAGCCCTGTTCACACCAAGCACAATAACTATAAAGATAACGATAAAGATATAGTTCTAAAAATCATTCTCAATATTAAAGAATAGCAGAGTCCACACCACAACGATAACGATATAATGATAAAGGCACAGAGAAACTATATCATTGGAATCATTTTCAGAACGATTTTTTTCCACCTGATAAACATTACAAACATTGACATCCAATCAGAATCCATCCTGCTATAAGGAGCTCAAGAATTTAAAGCGGCAGACGAGCGTGCGCTTAGAATAAACAGACGATATCGTTCGCTGGCGTGGACGCTAATATCGTTAACTTTATAGTTATCATTCTTGGTGTGAACGGGCCTTAACAGTGAAGTATGAAGGGCAGCTGAAGTCATATCTTTATCTTAACTATCTCCTTTTATGTTTTAGTCTTTTATCTCTCTTCTTTAATGGTCAAGAGTCCAACACACAGGTGTACACAGACATAAAGAACATTTGTGGATGTCAAGCATCCAGCTCAGACTCTTTAACCATTCAAAAGGAAAATAACTTATGACAGCTACTGCTAAACGTGGAATTAAAACTACGGAATTGTTAATCCTGCAGTTACAAGCACAATATGCTACTGGAAAAAACTGCATTTCTACAGAAGTATATGTGATACTTCAGTAACTCTGACAGATTAGGGAAAATATGGATGCGAGGTGTGAGCGTACGTGTGCGGGAGAGAGAAAAGGAAAGACTTCCATAACACATCAGGTTTCAACTCTGTAATGATTCGGAGAGTGAACTGCATTGGACTTGACATCAAGCTGATTTGAAAAGCTTGTCACTTGTTTGGGGGAAAAAAGCAGCTGCTTGTGAAAACTCACAGGTTTATTTCTGTTCCAGGATTCTCACCTCCGCTTCTTTATCTCCTGTTAATTAGCATCGTTGCTAACAAGCACTCTAGCACAAATGCAAACCGCATGCATCTCCTCCTGTTCTCCTGTAGAGTGTATGTGGGGGAGAGAAGACATAATCTCTAATTCTGCAAGCTTTACAGAGAGGAAACTAATTAACTTGGGCAGGCTCTTAAAATCCAATTGGGTTTTCACCCGATGCATATTATTTTTAATTAATCTGGTATGAAATGAAATGAGCGACTAACAGAGAAACTGGACTTTGTCAATGTTTTGTTTCATAAACATCAGACACAATGCTGACCTGCTTTAGCTGCTAAATGCAAGGCATTATGTTCAGTCTCTGCTGTAAACAAAAGGTAAAATACTGCCTAAAAAACTTGTAAGGTGGGAGAGAGAGAGAGACAGAGACTGTCTGTAAATGTTGTGACAGTAAAAGACCTCTTTAAAATCACTGCTCACCTGATTGGCAGGGTCACTCAGTGCCTGTCTACCCATCACTCACAAGGCACCTCTCACCTCTTTAATATTCCTGACGTCTAACGGGGGCTTTCTCTTCCTCCTTTTTGCCTTTTGAGTGTGAGTTGGCAAAATATGTGGTAACCTGTCAGTTTCAGTCTACATGGCACCAAACAGTCAATACAATTATTGTACCATAACCAATTCATTACTAAAGGTGGCTGATTTAACATTCATATACAATAAAAAAAATGATATGATCAATAAGCCAACTTCATTTATATATTTTTTTTATTATTTTTAAAGTCAGTTTAATATAATTTAAGTTGCAATGACTTGTAAAGCCAATTCGATTATGCAGCAACTGAATTCAAGTTAAAGTAGGTGGAAATTATATAAAAACATACATTCATATCATCTTAAAGACATTTCAATATATATATATATATATATACATTTCAATATATATTCAAGACATATATTTATGTATATATATATATATATATACATACATATAAGAATTATATAAAATTACTAATTAGCAATCGTAACACATTTCATTTCAAAGTGTAAATATTATTGTTTAGTTACATTAAATTAGATAAACAAATTTAAAATTTAAATAAATACATTATTTATAATTAAAGACATTGAATACACAAACTAAAGTTACACTAATGAAAACTTAAAACTTAAATTTAATCTATTAAAATGTAATTAAAAACGTATACTGCATAAAAAATTTAATTATAAATAGATGACTTCCAAAAACCTTATTGAATATTCGATGACTTAGTATTGGTAATTAAAGACATTGAAGGCACAAACTAAAGGTTACATTAATTAATAAGTTTTTTTTAGCTACATTAAATGAATAAATAAATTATTTAAAATTAACTTGAATAAAAAAAATTTATACAAAATGCATATAAATAATTACTGGAAAAAATAACATTAATTCAGAATTTCTCAACAGTGACTCGTCTACCTCTAATTCACCAGAAAGTAACATTTTTATGCACACAACCATAGCGGATATTTATTGAAGTCTCTGATTCATGTGGATTAGTATTTTAAAGGCAATAACCGCATCTTCGGATGGTGCTGTTCTTATTCCTGTCCCCACTGTTCTTTTCGCAATTTTAATTTCCTTTTTAAATATTCCATTATCAGAACACAAGGTTAAAGGAAAGACAAAACTCAATACGTGCTATCTTCTATCTTGAACAAAGAGTTACTGACACACTATGAGAGCAAACTGTCTTCTTCAGAATTCTCTATTTATTTTCTCTTCATTTGAGAAATAGGGTTTGCTTCCACCTTATATTAAAATGTTAAGTGAGTTCGATTATCTATTATAGCAACTGCTAAACTCACTTTTATTCATTTTAATATATATCAAACTCTTTCACTATGTCTGAAAATAATTCCACTAATAACCTAATACGCAACATATGCTGAGATTAGACATATCGCTTGTCATTTCAAAAGTCTGAAAGGATCTGTATAGCAACAGATTTGCAGCTGCAGATAACTACACGTTCTATTAATGACCCTCAAGTTTGGAAAAAATTACAAAAAACCCTACAAGAACTCATTTTCCAGTATGTGTCGGCACTGACGGAGGCCTGGGTATTGTGAGTGTGTGCGAAAGGACGGTGGACTGAAATTTCAACCACTTCAATCACTGCCACATGCTGTTTCTTTTATTAACGCAGCGTTGGAAGGAACATTCCTGTTGAGGATTGTCAAGTGCTTGACTGATTCATATACTTTTTTTTATCTGTCACCTTTTCAAATACTGAGACTGGGAGACACGAGAGTGTGCATACATAAACACACAGTCACATTCACACACATACACAATGAGATACCATGTTCAACATGCGATTTTCAATCTATGGCACAAGGGAAGAAAATAAAACAAGGCAGATATTCAATTTAGATAGAGAACAAGGCCAAATCTTCTCGTACACTGGAGACAATGCTCCATTTGCCTCAGCAGGCTTAAAAAGAGCATGCAGGGAGCACACGGTGCGAGAAACTGACAGCTCAGGAGTGGAAATTTCCAATTATGGATCTGAAGAAACAGAAACACAGAGAACGAAAAGCAAAAGGTACATGAATTCTGCGTGAGGAGCCAGACCTGTGTGCTGCTTCCTTTATGATTTCACTTGAAAGTTTGGACACAGCTCTCTGAGACAGTGAGGAAAACAAAGAACACTGAAGGTGAGAGTGAACCAGAGAAGCAGAGAGAAAGAAAGATGTACAGGCTGAAAAGTAGCATCCACTGTACTGCTCTATAGCAATAATAATAATTAGCTGGCCTGAAACTAAAACTAAAAATTCCTTTATCCTTGAATCAATGTAATTTAAACCTTCCTCAACAAAAAGCAATAACATTATATAACATTTTACTTATTTTTCTTTAGGGTTCCCACTATTTTCTTTTTACCAACAAATTTCCATGACCATTCATTTGTGATTTTTGTTAGGAGATTGAAAAGAAAAATAGAAAAGATTTAATGCAAGTGGTTACAATCAATTTATTTTAGCTACATTTAAATAAACAATTTAAATAAACAATTTTTTTTTAATAAACAAATTTAGTTGACTAACTTTCAACTAAATTTGTTTATTTAAATGTAGCTCAAATAAACTGTTTGCAACCACTTACCTTAAAAAAAGGTAATATCATTTTTTTCAGTGCATTAATTTTGGGTAAACCATCTCTAAACTAAAAATTAACCATCTCTTTGTTTAAACTATCCCTTTATATATTCTAGAAATCTATGTGTACATCTATCACTATGAAAATCTACCAACTGACTTTTTCCATGACTTTGAACTTTGTCAAGCCTGAATATTCCCTGATTTTCCATGACCATGGGAATCCTGGTTCTACGTGAGACACAATTAGTGGAGTTCAGCATTTCTGTATATCATAACGTTAGAATTTTCACTAGGAAAAAAAGAAGTACTAGAAACAGAGCAGCTGGCAAAGTGCAGACATATAGACTGCACTTACACTGTAAATAAAACAAAATTACCTTGATCAATGACAAAGTGACAAACCCTAATTTTTATTTTATTTTTTTGGTCTTTACAACTTTGCACTGGATATCCCAGCCCTTGTGCAATCTTATTGGTTCAAAATCAGCATAAACTATACATTAAACATAAAACATTGTCTCATTGCTTCAGATAGTGTCACGTCACGCAGCAGTTTGAACGGACAAGGTGCTTGCTACTGGATACTTGTTGCATCAAGCCTGGTGTAACTAAAGTCAGCTATAGCACACAGTCACACTCCACAAGACTCAGTTCAACTCAGTTAAACCCAAGTTTCTAAGTAAAGTTTGTAATTTCTACCTGATCTGTTTTGGCACTCAAGAGTGTACATTTGTACTGTGGAAGAGCACGGCTACACATCCAACTCCTCCTCTCCATCTCTGCCAAGCATTACATGAAGGCTGATTGACAGCTCTTGGAATTGTATCAAAGACGAGCGCCAAACTAAGTGTGTGTGTGCGGAGAGAAAATAAATATAAAAGTGGCTGGCGGCAGAGTGTGCCGAGGAGGCAGTGGCTGGGTATCTTTCACATGCAGTGTGTCACGTTCCTTTTCCCACGCTATAATTTGGAGAAGAAAATATCAGCTAAAGAGGCAGAAGCCTCTTTGAAAAGGGCCCTTGAAGCCTTTTCACTCAGACCTACAGTGCTTAGAAGCGTCTCATGTACGTTTGTGGCATAAACAAAGGTAAAGAAACCCTCTCTTCCACCTGCCTCAGCTTTTCTCACTCATAATTTTATCAGGTGCCAAAACTGTCCCGCGGTCGAAATTAGACTCCCCAAATGGTAAATTGATCTCCAGATGAATTCATTTGCAAACAGCCCAGCAGAGAGCGTCTCGCTGTGTGGCGGGGGTGGTGATTTCATGATTTCAGGACGACGGACAGCTCATCTCTCTGTCTTGGCTACAGCAGTAGCTGGGAGGCCAGGCAAAGTGCCAGTCTTCAACTTTTCTTCCTTTACTTATTTCAATTTCCTTCTAATTTCTTTAAGTACTCCGTGCTACATGCTTTTTTTTACATGCTAAACACAAAACGGTTGAAGAAATTCTACAGGAAAGTGCAGTTTTTTGATTAGATTAGAACTATCCTCGGGCGACGTGGGACGGGGGAGGTGGAAGCTGGTCTGGAAGCCCGAGGGAGGAGATGAGATTTTAATGGGCCATGCGGTCCTGCCCTAAAGAAAGTTCTCTTTAAGACCCGAGCTGACCCAGGCATGGCTCTATCCGCTGTAGGAGGCACTTCACAAGAGGGGAAAGGCACTGATCTCAGATCAGGCCTCCTATGGGACTGCACATGCACTCGTGGCAGCGAGCTGAAAATAAAGACTGCTCCGGGAAGAGTTTAATTACATGAGGTTGCTGCTGGCGGATAATGATGGGCATTGATTGGCTTGTGTGTGGCAGCTGGGAATAAGACTGGAGAGTGTTGACCGGGGTGTCAATTTCATTCACATCAATTAACAAAAGCAATTCTCCCTCTGCACAAGCTCCCACCTTATTTCAGACCTACAAACATTACAAGAACACAAACAGGCATTTCTATGTCTACTTCTTTCTCTGTCCATCTTTGTCTCTCTATATATAGCAAAAAGAGATGCTTAAAAAAGATACTTAAAAAGTTCACTCCAAACCTGACTTTCTTCAATGGAACAGAAAAATTAGTGGTCATGCTGCTGTTTACCATACATACAATGACCATGTGCTATCAAGCTACAAAAAGGACAAAAAAGCACCCCAGAAGAAACATAAAAGTAGTTTATATGACTTGACCAACATATTCCAAGTCTTCTGATGGCACATGAAAATTGTTGTGTGAGGAACAGACAGACATTTAAGTCAATATTCTATGTTAAATCAAAGTAAAATCTTCATTATAATCTTCTCTGTGATCTGTTCATTGGGGTTGAACAGAAAAGATCCAACTCACAAGAACAATTTATTCATGACATTATTTCTCTCCTGAATGTGTCAAGGACCTGTTTTTTGTGAGCGTTACATTTTGTCTGTTCCTTACACAAAGCTATATTACGACTTCAGAAAATATTTTATGTTGCAGGCCATGCTGAGATTCAGACAAGCAGCATAATTGTGAGTGTGATATTGCTTTTATACAACGTTTAATCAAAAAGATGGCCATTTGGAGTAATTTTGCATTTTAGACACAATAAAATCTCTCAGTCTACTATTTCTACAAAAATAATTCCAATGAAGCCATAACAGAATTTACTATCTCCAAACAACACACATTACTTGTTGTGTTCCAGTGTGTTAAAATTGAGTGAGAATATTTCATATCTCATATGTGATAATATTTCAATGACTCACTCATACAGTCAATGAAATTATAAAAGCATACTGGAATACTTTTCTAATTATTCCTGCCAATATTATCTTTATAATATATATGTTATTAACAATATAATCAGTTTCAATAAAATTAAGTAGAAGAACAAGAGTTTTCTATAATAATAAGAAATGTTTCTTAAGGATCAAATCTGCATATTAGAATGATTCATATACATTTTAAATTGTAATAATATTTCATTTTTAATCTAAAAATTGCAGCCTTGGTGAGCATAACATACATAATATACAAATTGTACAGACCCTAAAGTTTTGAATTGTATGCTATTTAAAATTCAACCAGTTGCATGATTCAAATACTCATTCATAAATCTGTGGACCAGAACTAAAAGTGCATATACCTCACCACAACTGTATGAAGTGCATTGAGAACACAGGTGAACAGTGACTTCACTTCCTCCAGAGAATAAAGCTGTACTTGTGGTCCTCAGGGCTACTGGTAAGTAAGACAGCGGTATCTGTCTGTGCAGAGGGGTGAGACAGCTGTCACTGCCAATCCAAACACACACGAAGACGAGGTGAGGGCAGGGCAAAGCATGATGGGAGGGAATGGAAGAGAATGCAAAGATCTGTAAAGCTTCACACACACATTCAGATGTACACAGAAACACACATTTAATGGCCTGAGATGAGAGGGTGAGACCAGGTGCTGTAGAGATCAAGTTAGCTGCGGTAGAACAGTAATTGAAGGCCTACAGGATAAGGTCAAACTCTATTAATAATACATAAACAGAGGGACATACAGGCACATACAGTAACGCATACAACTACATTAGTACATTGTCTAAATGGTGGTTGCGCATTCAAAAGTCACAATGCTACTGTAGGATGTAAGAAGATTAACAAAGCATTGCTATGCAGTGTTCTGAGTGTTTTTAGCACATTAATATCCAGTAGCTAAGGTGATTTCAGTGGTTGCTAGGAGGTTTATTACAGGCCCAAGTCAACAGAGCCCATCCACAAATCTCTATGATATTCTGGTCTCTAGATGTTAGGAATCGAGAGCATTTGTCAACTAGCCATCCAACAACATCATTTTGGAAGGATGACGAGTTGATTCGGAAGGTTGACAAGTTTATCTACATTATCTTACTTTTTTGTTTTGTTTTTTGTTTATGTATGCATTACTAATTAATTCATTCATTCATTCATTCATTCCCCATTAAGTAAAAAAATTCAAAGTAAAAATGTATCTCTAGACCTTTGAATTTCTGAAAAACATTTAGTTTTTTAACTAACAAAATTAAAATGATAAATCAAATGCTCAAATTATAAAATAATAAATCAATTATCTCAAATTGGCAGCTCAAATGATTAGTGAAATGTTAAATGGAATTTAATTTCCTCATTTGATGAAGCATAAACTATAACAAAAATAACATGCAACACTATTTGATACTTTTGTCAGTTTAAGCATTTGACATGATTTATGATGTTATTTTGACTATTTGTTTTGTCTTTTGCTATTTCAATTTGAGCATTTCATTCTTCATTTGTGATGTTGATTTTGACATTTGATTTATCATTTAATCATCGAATTATAGTTTTAATTATGATTACGATATATGCTTCCCCAAATGCAGAAATAAAATTGCATTTAAGCATCTGATTTATCATTTGAGAGGGCGTTTAACTCATTTTATTATTTGATAATTTATTTTAATTTTCGAAAGGAAGAAAGAAATACATTCCATAAATGTATTATTGTAAACGCTTCCTAAAAACGCCCCAATTGAACCTAAACTAGCCTAAATGCAGGGCTTCTTACATACAAATCAGTCTACTAGTCATTCGGGCAACCCAACAACTAGTTGTTTTTGAAAATATGTAGTTTTGCACAGTTTTGATTAATGATAAAAATTCACAGTCAATCAGAATACAAATGACTTTAAAGAGCTTGATCATTTAATGTAGCAGACGATATAACTGCAGCGTGCGTTATAGGTATCCTTGGTGTGAACAGGCCTTTAGTCCCATCACAAGTATAGCCATGTAGTGTATACGCACACATCTCCCTGACATGCTGCATGACTTGAAATACAGTATAATCCATGTCCACACCCAATTAGTGAAGGATAAGTTGACATAGCAATTTACTTAGGGTTAGGGGTTTGTTCAAACATGCATAAGCATTAGCAAGCATCACTAATTATATATACAACATGCACCATCATCTCTGTGACACTGTGGCTTAGTACATCCTACTGGTCTATGAAATCCTTACCAGTAATCTCCAGGCAGAACCTGAACCCCCACATCTTTAAAAACATTGTCCACTGGAGGAATCACAAGGGTAGAGGGGGTGTTTGTTGATCAAATCTGGCCACACACATTAAAAGCGGTGCTTTATGATCAAGAGCGTGAAGGTGTGGACTGGATATAGAGTAAATGCTCCTTTTGAAATTGACTCTGACCTCTGGTATACCTACTATGGACTGCTGCACTCCTAGTATGGAACACCAGAGCCTGGATCTTTCTTCATACCTATTATCTGCTGTCTGTTTCCCTCTAGAGAACCAGAGAGAAAGGGAAAAAAGAGAAAGATGAAACAAATGTACTACTTTATAACTTTTTACAGATGATACCTCTACAGATGAGAGGACAGTACTTGGTGTAAAGTTAAGATGGGCTCCACCAGGCCCAGAACTACTATAATTAACAATCTGTCTCTCACACACACACATAAACACACACAGTCTCTGCATGTGGCATAGCAGATCTAAGTGTCAGAGCTTGTTTTGGTGGCGTGTGGGTTTCAATATGACTCCACTAAATGCCAGGCAGGATCTCTAAAAGAAGTAATAAATCATCATATGGGAGCAGCGCGCCTCAATATGCACACGAAACACTGCCATCTCCCCAGGCGACAGTCACACACACATACACTTCACACTCTCGCTCACATACAAACCTCTCAGTTTCACCTATATGCTCACACACACACACACACACACACACACACACACAGACACAAATACAACAATGTGGCATAATAAAAATGATCAAGTGAATTCCAAAGAACATCTCAAGCAAATGTTGATCACTCACTGCCTCCATACAGAGTAACACATATTCATAACGCAAGACATCATAACCCACTGACACAGAAGGAAACTAACGTGTTTAGTTTCAAGGGGTTTTATGATACACTATAGTCACACCTGGATACACCTACACATTGTTTATATGACTATTTTTTATATTTTATAATAATAATAAAGTCATTAAAACAAAATGGTAGTATGGGAATTATGTAGTGACCAAAAAAAAGTCACATTAAAAGTCATATCACATGCATTCAAACGTTTTCATGGGAAACAACATTTATTTTAAATAGAAAATAGTTTAAAATTTATAAATGTTTATTTTCTGTTGCTATTGATCAATTGAACGTGTCCTTGCTGAATAAAATTATTAATTTCTTTAAAAGAAAATACCTATTAAAATACTTATTGCAAAATAAGTATTGCAGAAATGTCCAAATAGTTTTGAGGCCATTGTATATTCTTATTGTTTACAGAGAACCACACTCCATAGTACAGATTAAACACTGTCGGATTCAATATCTTAACCAGTTGTAGGAACCTCAGGAGGTTCTCCTTCAAAGCAGAGGAAAAAGAGGAGAAGAAGAAGGAGGGTTTTAAACTCTAAACCCCCAGCTAATGAATCCATATGATTGAGGGAGGAGACAGAAAAGAGGAACAGGCCTTGGGGAAATCGCCGATGAAAATGGCTGACAAGGTTCTGCGTGTGCATTGTGCTTTAACAGAAAAAAATGAAGACACCCAGTGCTGACAGGAAATTAAACATGTTCGTTCTGGGTGACACACGCTTGCTCGTCAGAGGATGAGTGAGGGAGAAAGGGAAAGAGGGAGCATTTTTCACGTAAAGCACCACAATTGGGCCTGTAAAGCACACACAGACACGACCAACCCAGACCTGTCAATTATTCCTCTTGCTTCCATGTATAACTGGAACAACCACAACACTGTGTATTCGTATGTCATAAAGTAAAGCATATTCACACAAACGCATGCACTTTTGCATCTAAATGCATCTATTTACTTGGATATCATTGACTGCAAGGACAATGACCCACATGACTCAAATATGATAACTGTGTGCACAAATTACTTACAGAGTTTTAGGGTAGGATTTTAGGAGAACATCTAAACAAACCATTATTGATCTCGTCCGACTAGCATATATGAGAACTTGGAACTCGGAATAGTTCACCCAAAAATGTTTATTTTTTTTTCTTACAAACAAGCAGCTTTTCACTTCATTAGAAATTAATTGATGGACTGGAGTTGTGTGGATTACTTGGGGATTATTGTGATGTTTTTATCAGCTAATTGTGCATTCTGACGGCACCCATTCATTGCAGTGGATCCATTGGTGAGCAAGCGATGTAATGCTAAATTTTTCCAAATCTGTTCTTATGAAGAAACAAACTCATCTACATCTTGGATGGCCTGAGGGTGAGTAAATTTTCAGCAAACTTTCATTTTTGGGTGAGCTATTCCTTTAAGGTCACATCTCCTAATAGGTCAAAAACTCCCAATACAGAGCTTATTTCAACAGAAATGAGAGGTAAACAGAAAATGCTGTACCACTATAGTAAGGGATGACTGAAAGAAGCAATAGGCAGTAGCCTGTGCTTTAGCAATACTTGATGTGTGTGTGTTTCTTGTCCTCTCTTTCTTCTTCATTCTCACGTCTCAGAGGATGTGGGCTGCAGCGAAAGCCAGCAGCATGTACAGTCAGACGCCTGTCTCTCCCTGGAATTCCCGTCCTGTAGGAATCTCATTATGAACAAATGCTGGCAGATCAGCGACAAAGAGAAAGTAAGCGAGACAGAAAGAGCTCAACGTGAAGAATCTTTCACTGTAAAATCCATAAGATCATGTAAGCTTCAGCCATCTCAGTCCTAAATGAACATTTACTGAACTACCCACAAACCCTTCAGGGACGTGTCAGCGTTATACTTCCTGTGTGAGACAATCCAAGCCTTGGTTCTCAACCTCAGAACCCTCCAGTGTAGAGGAACCTGTGGAGCAAAATTACCTCTGGAGGTGGTGCAGAGGTCAGAAGTTGAGTGTGCTGGTATGTCCAGAGAACGAGTACTGCAAACTTTGCGAAAATGTGACTTCTGGCCACTAAATCTGCATGTATCTACCACATTAAGACAAATGGTCTGCTAATGAGAGATACTGGATTGTGAACATCTTTAAACTCCAGGTTCCCTCACATGCCTTAGTTATGCAATTTATATTTTTAGTAGTCCTTCCTAGAGCTAATTTATTATATATATATATTGCAGAATAATTTTTGTTGCTGCACTATTTACATTTCTGCATTGTTTGAGCAATGAACACCTCAAATTGTGCTGTCAAGGAGAAATGCGCAATTGCTTTTCTAAGCAAATAGACTTGAAAAAAACTAAATGTGATTGTTCAGATGGAGAATAATTTAACAAAGCTTTTAATCATGAAGGTGCTTGGGATCAGGCTTGGAAAAATCAGATTTGATTATTTTTCCCTTCCTGAACGAAGCTTCAGAAACTTGGGCCTGTAATAGTATCCACACAGAACACCACTGCAACCACCTTTAACACCTTAGCAACTGCATAGCAACACCCTGGCAATCACTCCATCACCCTGGCAGTGACTTTTGCATGGCTAAGCATCACTCACATTTGCCTCAGGAAATGTAAAAATCTAGTTAGCATTAGCAGGCGTCCAATGCCCCATATTTACCCGAGTCAGTGGCAGGAATCAAAGGGGTTTTTTTAGCCAGTGAAGCGGCTCTGTGATCAACAGTGTTAGCTGTCATAACAGGATTATTGGGAATTCATCTGATGATAAGGAGATTATGCCAAGCTTTGTGTTGCCAGAGAAATCACCCGTAATCCCACTAAACACACACCCAACTTGGCAACCTATTACACAAACAATGACCTGTTTTACATGATGGCCTCTATTGAACATACAAACAGACAACAAGGTTGAGAATAAAATAAAACTGTAACAATTCCATTAACCGACAGATTTCATTCCCAAACACTAATTGGCCTGTTTAGTCATGGGACCTCATTCAATCAAAATCAGTTCAATCAATTATGCTGACACAACAAAGAGGGAAAGGAGTCTAAATTAGAAAAACGACTTCCAAATATTAACAAGACTAGCTTGTTTTCTGAGAAAACACACCGTGTCGGCTTACATATGGAATTAAACTACAATAAAGCAGCTGAGAGTTCAGAAAGTCAATCATTTGAGATATAAAAAGACTTGCCTCCGTCCCAGTAAGGGCAATCTGTTTAATAACATTTTAATTTAATTTAAAACCATTTTAAATAAAATGTACAGCTGACAAAAAATATATAAAATATTCCCTTCAAATAAAATTATATGGCAAATGACTAAAAGTAATGAATATGGCATGATGAAATGTTGACAAAATTTAAAGGATATTTTTATTAAAACAAAAACTAGGACTAAAACAAACAACTGCTTGAAAATGAACACTGAGGTGAGAATGAAAAGCGACGTTGCATCTCATGCCGCACAATCAGAAAGCTCAAGCGCATTGTGCGTTTGTGTCGCTGCGTTTTAAAATTACACAGACTAGCTTACATTACAAGGCAACACAGGTAATTTTTCAGCAAATTACCCTGCTGGCTTTTGCAGGCAGGAAAAAAACAAAAAAAGAGTAGCAACTGTAATGTTCTTGAAAATACGGTTGTGCACTGCAGTGGCTCGCGGCTAGACTAAATTGAACTCGGTTGTAATTGATGAATTTATTAAAATGACCTGCATGGAAATGCCATTAAGCCCAGGAAACCTATCGCCACACACGGCTGAACATATCTTCACCCGCGTAGGAATGTGTTTTGGAAATATTAATTGGGAGGTGAAAATTAGTTAGGCGATTTTAAAAAATCTCTGTTAACTGCAAAGAGAGTATGATAAGCCTGTGTTGAGATTAAACTGACCTTTTCTTTCACCAGATGAAAAAAGTGTTGGCGGATAACATGCAGACTTACCACCCCCTCCTCCTATGTGTGTGTGTGTGTGTGTGTGTGTGTGTGTGTGTCAGGGTGTATGTACAGACATTAGGCTGAAATAGGTAAGACAGCGAGCATTTTCCCCTCCCTGTATCATAAAGCTATTAAGTTACTATCAGCTCACCAGCAGCCGTTGCTTCCTGTGATACATAGCCACATTTCCCTTGCAGCTATGGCTCTGAGCCTTCACTGCACACATCTTATCACACACAGCTTATCTACAACAGACAGTTAGTAAAGAGCAGAGACTAGCCACAGGTGATCCGGCCTCTGAAATCCTGAGCTCGGTTCTGAATCACGGCCCCCAAGGCCAGTCCTGTCACGAGTCAAGAGATCTGGCATGAACTGTCAGAGAAAGTCAACTGTCCTCTCTTTTAACTTTGAACCCAGACTCACACAAGGACTCTGAGAAATTGCTAGTTTAGCTCCAGTCAAACTTTAATGAAATTTTCACATCAATGGGGATTTTTCAGACTAATGCAATGTAGACAGAAGATTACAAAGCATAAAGGAGGCAACGGAACAAAAGATTGCCAAAACAGCGCGTCACTGCCAGCCAAAACAAAAACGCTGCAAGAAAACATTATGAACAAGAAGACAAATTTAATTAGATCTGCATCATACATTTCTTTGCAAAAGGAAATTCAGATGTCTAACTCGACTCTCCCGATTTAATGAATTACTAAACTGAAATGTAGTATTCATTGGAGTTTTTCCCTAAGACATTAAATAGACAAATAGACAATATTAAATAGACTGTTCGCATAAACAGTCTCAGTAGTGTTGCAAGTTTGCTTGACCTAATAACAAAGCATCCTTGATATTGTCCAATGTCAAATATATTAATAAACAAATACAAATAGTACTTATAAAAAAATGTGTAGGTATACATACACTGCCATTCAAAATTTAGAGGTCAGTCCATTTTTTTTCTTTTTAAAGAAAAAATACTTTTTTTCAACAAGCATGGATTAAATTGGTCAAAAGTGAAAGTAAGGTAATTTACTGTACATTCTTACAACAACAACAAAAAATATTTCAAATAAATGCTGTTTTGAATTTTTTATTCATCAATGGAATGTATTATGTTTTCCACAAAATATTAAACAGCCCAACTGTGTTTAACATTGAGAATAATAAGAAACGTTATTTGAGCTGGAATGATTTCTGAAGGATCATGTGATATTGAAGACTGGAGTAATGGCTGCTGAAAAATTAGCTTTGCCATCATAGGAATACATTACAATTTAAAATATTTCATGAAAGAAAACTGTTCTTTTAAATGATGTACAAATCTCAATTTCAAAAAAATTGACCCTTATGACTGGTTTTGTGGTCCAGGGTCACATTATACTTATATACTATACTTAAAAAGATATGCTATATAAAAAAAAAAAAAAAGATGAGAGATCAAGTAAAGCCTTCTACACACTGCACGATTTTAGCAATCCTATAAGATCATTGCTGGTTACACTGTGCGACATGGATCTAATCAACTTGACACCTATTGACTCGTAGGCTACGTCGCACGTTTCTATAGAAGAATAAAACGTCATTATCATGTGCGAGTGGTAAATAAAAAGAGCATAATGAATCACACTTTGGCAGTTGTAGTTTTTATGTGTGCTGAAAAAAAGTGGAAGCGGCGAAAGAGGAAGGAATAAGAGCTTGAGGTAAGCAGTTTTATGTTTTAGCGCCATGTCGCATGGCGCTAAAATTTCATGTCGCATTTTTATTGGTTGGTCAGTAAACGTTGGTCGTAACTGCAAACACACTGTGCGATGATCATGCAGAATTTCTAACACTGCCAGAAAATGATTGTAGGCTATCTTTGGTCGCAGGACTGTGACAACAGCCGTCTTTGAACCTCTCTCACTGTACGACATAGGACCACCGATTAGGAGCCACGATCACAGAAATCGCCACGATTGTTTCACGATGCCAATCTTTCGTCTGGGACAGTCGAAAATCATGCAGTGTGTCTCAGGCTTAAGTTGAGCAGCTGAGAAGTCTTGGTTGTAATATGTAATGAAGGTTAGAAACCACCCTTTACATGGTTAACCACATTCAAAGTAGGAATAGATTTTGTGATTAAATGAAGCCAAATTAGAGTTGTTTTTGCCAAAGTTCAAAGCAATATGTGTGGTGCATATCTACCACTACCCAAATCTAAAAAAACCATACCAGCAGTGACATATGGTGGGTGCAACATCATGCTGATTGAAAAATCAAATAAATTAGACATCTTATTAAATTCAAGTTTGGAATGGCTCAGGAGCACTCAAGATGAAAACCATACACTAGTCTAGTTAAATTTGGCAGGAAACACTATGAGATCCAAACACCTTCTTTATCTTAGGTTTCATGTGTGAATGAATGTGAGCACAGCCTCACATGCTGCTTAATGCACTAATACTTGTTGCCTTTGGAGTTTAACATTGACCTTTTGGCAAACTGAGTTTGTGAGGGATTTTTAAAGCATGCTGGTGGCAAAGAAATGACTAGAGATATAAAAAAAAGAAAGAGAGGAAACAGAATGAGAGAGAAAAAATATGAACAGCTGTAACAAATATACTGTATATGTGGAGACACAGAGGTAAAAAGACAGGCTGAGTGTAAAGAAATAAGAGGGAGAAAAAGACTGAATGACAGAGAGAGAGAGAATACCGTTGTTGAGGTGAAAGGGGAGGGCTGCAGCACAGGGCTGATTTATTTTGTGTGTATCTGTATAGAAGCTTCCATCTGGCACGGCACAAAACCATCAACACTGTAATTAAAATGCAATTACCACCTCTCTGCTCCCCCAGCCACACTGTAATCCCAGAGAAGTCATTCCATCTGTGTCACACATATACACGGCCATCATTTTCCCTGCATCCCTCTCCTCTGTGTGTCCGTCTCTTTTAACAAGCTTATGGACTCCAGAGCATCTACGGATGGGCTGTAGTTGCCATAAAAAGAACATAGACTTACAGGATCTGAGCTACATTCACACTGTGTGAAACAGAGGGTCCATACAGATGCACCACTTAGTGCAAAACTCAACAATAAGAATGGGTCGCTTTCTGGCCAGCTAAAGGGTAATTTCTGCCTTTTAACTACATCTTACAATCAGTAATGTTTTGCACTGCATGCCGTTATTGTCCAAGATAAGCATGCATATGAATCTAATCATGAAGTTGCATTATAGCTTTTAAAATTATTATTATTATTATATTTGGGGGGTAACAAAAAATTTGAAAATATAATAAATAAATAGTCTAACTAGTGTAATGATGGATTATATTATAATAATAGTTTAAAATTTGCAATAAATTAAACCTTCCTTTATCTAAAAAAGGTTTTAAATTTAAAACAAAATAAAGTTCAGCTAAAAAATGAAATTTTTCCATTTGCAATATGCAATAAATTTAAAAGCTAATCTAAAATAACAATGTTTTTCATTTGCAATAG